>NW_026652287.1:90394164-90664099 GCF_009828535.3 Hylobates moloch | reverse complement strand
AGAATGGGAGAAAATTTTTGCAACCTACTCATCTGACAAAGGGCTAATATCCAGAATCTACAATGAACTCAAACAAATTTACAAGAAAAAAACAAACAACCCCATCAAAAAGTGGGCAAAGGACATGAACAGACACTTCTCAAAAGAAGACATTTATGCAGCCAGAAAACACATGAAGAAATGCTCATCATCACTGGCCATCAGAGAAATGCAAATCAAAACCACAGTGAGATACCATCTCACACCAGTTAGAATGGCCATCATTAAAAAAATCAGGAAACAACAGGTGCTGGAGAGGATGTGGAGAAATAGGAACACTTTTACACTGTTGGTGGGACTGTAAACTAGTTCAACCATTGTGGAAGTCAGTGTGGCGATTCCTCAGGGATCTAGAACTAGAAATACCATTTGACCCAGCCATCCCATTACTGGGTATATACCCAAAGGAGTATAAATCATGCTGCTATAAAGACACATGCACACGTATGTTTATTGCGGCACTATTCACAATAGCAAAGACTTGGAACCAACCCAAATGTCCAACAACAATAGACTGGATTAAGAAAATGTGGCACATATACACCATGGAATACTATGCAGCCATAAAAAATGATGAGTTCGTGTCCTTTGTAGGGACATGGATGAAACTGGAAAACATCATTCTCAGTAAACTATCGCAAGGACAAAAAACCAAACACCGCATGTTCTCACTCATAGGTGGGAATTGAACAATGAGAACTCATGGACACAGGAAGGGGAACATCACATTCCGGGTACTGTTGTGGGGTGGGGGGTGGGGGGGGCGGGGACAGCATTAGGAGATATACCTGATGCTAAATGACGAGCTAATGGGTGCAGGAAATCAACATGGCACATGGATACATATGTAACAAAAAAAAAAAAAAAAAAAAGAATAAAATAAAGCGTCCTTACCAAGACCTGTAAGACCCTTCACCATCTCTTCTTGCTGACTTTCTGACCTCAGCTCCTTACAGACTCTATTTTCTCATTATTTTTTAGCCACTTGGCCTTCCACAATGTTTCTGGGACATACCAAGTTCATTCCTGTCCTAAGGCTTTGGACTTGTCATTCTCCTTGTATAAAAACAGCTTTCTTCAAATATTCACATGGCTCCCTCCCTCATTTCACTAAGGTCTTACTTAAAAGTCCCTCTCTCAAAGACTCCTTCTCTGACTTCTGTATCTATCCACCCAACTTAAAATCCCTTCCTGGTGTTACATTTATTCTTTTTTATCTTGTACTCTACTTTGATTTTGTTAATAGAACTTGTCATAATATGACATTATACGTTTTTATTCATTTATGTATTTTCAGTTTATCCAATTGGAGTATAAGCTGCATGACTGCAAGGGTTTTATTTAGTTTTATGCTGTAGTATTAAAAGTGCCCAGAGCTATGCTTTGCACATTGTATGTGCTCACTCAATGTTTGTTAAATTGATAAGCCACTCGGGAATCATGGTACAGCTCTGGTCTATGACATGTGGGAGGAAGTGTTTTAAGATTTTTCTGAACAAGCTTCACCATACCTAAGGGAGACCCATGGGAAGAAACAAATATCCCTTTTTCCTCTAGATGCAGTTATGTTAAAATTATGAGACCTAGGATTTCAGCAGTCATGGCTGAACCAGGCCTAGGAGGATACCTATGCAAAGACCAAAGAAAGTGGAGAGGTGGAAAGAGCTTGGATCCTTGATTATATCACTGAGCTGCTGACTCATCTCTACTCATCCCTACTGTGGGTATATAAGTGTAACACAGAGTAAATATCTAATTGCTTAGGTCAGTGTTCTTTGGGATATCATTTCATTTACGGTTTCATTTCTCACAGCCAAAAGTAGTCTGATGGATGCATGAACCTTTTCTAGCCCTTCCTACTGCACAATTCCATCTCACTCTAATTTAAACACATTAAAACTCCAAATGTCCACCCAACTGTCCATCTGTGCTTTTGTTCAGGTATTCTCTCAAACTCTTGCCTCTACACATGTAACATTCTATTCAGTCCTAATATTCCTTTTATGTGGCCCAACTCCAAAGTCCTCTGTGTCATGCCTTCCCGGCACATTGCTGCTTCATTACAATCAACCTTTCTGCTGCAGTCCTACAACTCATTGCTTCTTTTCCTCCTGGCTCCTATTAACTCAGGCTTCACAATACAGTGATTTTCTCCCATTCCTACCTTTATTAATTCATTTATGCTTTATTCAACAATATTTATTATTTGTCGCCAGGCTCTGTCCATGTGTTAGTAAACAAAACATATCAAAGTCTCTGTCCTATATTCAAATGTGTGTTTGCATATATACATATATATACACACATTTGAGAGAGATATATACCATACAAATATATAATATATTGAGATACATATTTTATATATTGAGATATACATATAATATATATACTATATATCTATATATTATATATACATATATAGATATATAATAGAGACATTATAAGAAGTAAACTTTTTTGTTTTTTTCACTAATTCATAGAATATGTCATCGAATAACTAACTGGTAAGCTTATCAAGAAGACAAAACATGTTTTGAAGAAGTTGTATGACATTATTTTTGAAAGAAGTTGCATGTATGAGGAAAATTTATCGTAATGTTATTTTAAATTTTATTTACATAAAGTCAAGCTTATATGTGCTACCTTATCCAGATACAGGAGTAGTGGATACAACTCCATATTAAAGTCACTCGGCACAAACTAGTTTTATCATCAGATATATTATGCTAGTTTGAAGTTGTTGCAAACAAGCTTATTGAAATGAGATATAAATTCTGTAGCTGGTTGTTATTAACTTTTTAGCAAAACTCCCCAAACTGAACATAGGTGATTGACAGATGCATCTTGATACAGATAGAAATATAAGTGATCCACATAGATATACACACATATGTATTTGTGCATTATATCAAGATTCATTGAGTACTTAGACTATAAGCAGGTGCTGCTCCAAGTAAAAGGGGTACGGTGGTAAACAAAACAAAGTCCATTCCTTCATAAAGCTTTTACTCTATTCAGGATGAAAGACAATAAATATGTAAACAAGTAGTTTAGGAGATTAATGAATTGGTAGGGGTGCTACTTTAGTTAATGTGGTCAGAGAAGTAGTATAAGAAGGTGATATTTGAACTTGGGTCTATTCGTTGAAAATAATTCAGTGACATGAATATCTTAGAGTGATTTCAAAAAATACAGAATTCATTTACAGATATCATCACTTTGAGGAAACTTTAACTGCAAGAGTGCTTTCACATTAAGTAAATATACTGTCAAATTTACCCCTAATTGTGTTTTTCAAGAAAGTTCATCCTTAGAATATGATTACAAAATTCTCCGTGAAACCTGTTGCTCTCATTTCCTATTGTTCTTTTGTAGTAGACACTATTTTGGATATTTTGATGATGATCAAACCTCTACCCTCTATGGCCTCTTTTTCAGAGTTGTCCATGTGACACAGCTCTGACCAATAAAATGTTAACAAAAGCAAACTGGATATGGCTTCCTGGAAGCCTTTGGCTTTTCTGATTAAGGAGCTTTTTCTCCTTTGCTCTGTGCTCTATTTTAGGTAGATGACTAAAGCTCCAAGAAGCATTGGAAAAAACTAAGAGAATCCTACTGATTCTGGGTATTGCTGGGTTGAAGAACCAGCACCAGTAGTTGATGACCTTCAGATTTCATATTATGTATAAAAATGTATTTACACTGTTATTACCTGAGTGTTCTATTGCTTGCAACTGAGAACATTTCTAATTGATACAAGCATGGGCTGCATTCAGACATGCACACATTTTCTTATGACTTCTATTCATTCCTCCTTGGTTACACCCTATCTTCAATCAAATAATTTATTCTTCAGTGACAAGGAACTAAATTTTAGGGGAAAATAATTAACTTTATGCTTCTCTTGCATGCTCAGATTTGTTAGTGCTGCTTTTTTATGAATGGTTTCTAAAATTGTATTTGTTAAAATGTTCCTTTGTGTTATTTCTACAAAGAAAACAATAAGCATCATGCTTATTTTATTTTTTATAGGTGTAGTATTGACTAACTTTTAGAACTCTTACATACAACTTTATAATCTTTCAAAATTGGAGTTTGGAAAAGCCTTTCTCTAGAATTCACAAAATAATGCCTTCGATTGGGTTTCCCATCTTTGTTGAAATGATTCTATTTTCCTACAAATTGTTGTTCAGGAAGGATGACTGAGTCTAGAAAGAAAAGAGGGAGATGAGTCATCCTTTCCATCCCTACACAGAGTAAATAAGTAATTGAATTTAGCACTTTGATTTGGCGTTCCCAAAGCATTGACTTTCTTGTGTTTTTTTATATTTACATTTGGAAATAAAATTAAATGACAAATTACAATAAAAATACATCCACTTCATCTGTTATGTTATTTGGGAAAAAACCTAAAATATTCCCAGTTTTGTCAGATTTAACTATTTTATATTTCTTCTTCAGAGAGACTATTGTTAACAAAGGTACTAAAACCAAAAGTTTCAAACACGTTTCTATATTTATGTTTGTTAAAGTAGGAGGAAACTCAAGGGTGAGAGAATAAATACATTGGTGAGTCTGTGGTCTAAGGTCAAACTTTTTTCTTTTTTTTTCTTAAAATAACTTCAGACAAATAGTTTCACCCTCCATTCAACTTGTTGTTAAACATGGCCATTTTGATTTGTCTTCTACCAGATGTACTCATTTAATGATTTATTTATTACAAACCTAGAAAAATGCTATGCCAACTTCTGTGGAAGAAATTTAAAATATATGTGTATGTGTGTATATATTTGTGTGTGTGTGTGTGTGTGTATACACATATATGGCATAGTCACTTCTTTTAGGCATTTTACAATCTCAAGAGTGAATAAAGTCTATGCAAGGAATTCTATGCTCTGATTCTCTCTTTTGTGAGTGGTAGTTACCAGAATAACTGTAGGAAATCATAAAGATCCCTTCCCATCAGGTGATCAGGAAAGACTTCATGGAGTGGATGTGTTTTGAGCTTTGATCTTGATACTTTTGAAGTCAATAAGAGCATGAATTCTAGAATAAGATTGCTTCTGTCCAAACGTCAGCTTATCTGGAAAATGTGCTTATGTATCTTTAGACACAATAATATCTACTTTATAGATCTCATTAAATACTTTAAAAAGTTAATATATGGGAAAGCTCAGAACAGTGTCTTTTATATTGTATGTGCTTCAAAATGTTAACTATCATTTCAGTAGGTGTAAAGATATGGTGAGAATTCCAGCAAAAGAAACCCTCTCAAGCAAGGGATATCTGCAAGAACACATATCTTCATGAAGCTAAGTTGACTTATTGTATTGGTTTCCTAGGAATGTCACAACTCATTACCACAAATTGGATGATTTAAAACAAGAGACATTTATTCCCTCACATTTCTGAAGGCTAGATGTCCTAAATCAAGGCATCAGAAGGACCACACTACCTCCAAAGGCTTTAGTGGAGCATCCTTCTTTGACTCTTCCAGCTTCTGGTGACTCCTGGCATTCCTTGGTTTGGGTAACTCCAATCTCTTTCTCTATCTTCACCTGGCTGTCTCCTCTGTGTCTTTTCCCCCTTTCTTCACTTATAAGAACACTGGTCATTGGATTTAGAGTTCACCATAAATCAGAATATCCTCATCTCAAGATCTTTAACTTAATTACATATGCGAAGACCCCATTTCCAAATAACTTCATATTAATAGGTTCCAGATTGGCATACCTTTTAGGAGGCCATATTCAAAATAGCACTTTTATTTTTGGAATTAAAAAGTACATAAAGAGAAACTTTGGAATATAATTAGAATACAAAAAGTAGCTTTCAATACCTAAGGACAAACTTAATAATTCATTTTATAGACATTGGTAAGCCATTGAAAATTTGAGTGACAAGAAGAGGACTATGGTTTAAAAAGCTTAATCTGGTTGCAAAAGGCAGAATTTGCTGAATAGGGAAGACACTGGAGATAAAAGACCAGTAGGAGATATGTGTGGAAGATCATGGAGAAGCTAAGACTTGGTCCAGTGTCATGATGCTAGACCAGTGTCATGATGCTAGAAATGAGAAAAATATTAGGAAGCAAGGATTTATATAACTTAGTTTAAAAAATGAATGTGAGTGGTTAAGGATATGGAATAAGTTAAGGGTGTCTCTCAGAATTAAGTCCAGAAAGGAAGTTGTTTTTGGAGAAAGTGATTTTTTTGTGTGTTGGAAATATTGAATTTGTGTTGGAGATTCAGGACATATGCCAATAAATCATAAGTCTTGATATATATATATATATATCTCAAGTCTATATATATATGTATGTGTGTGTATATATATATACATATATAGAGAGAGACTAATTTTAATCTCATTGTTTCAAGTATCATAATTATAAAAATTCAGTATTTTGAGAAACACTAAATTGGAGACAGTCCTCTGAGTATACACTTGCTGATAAGGGTTCCTCATGCAAAACTTCCTGCAATTAATAATTATGATGGTTGAAACAATGAGATTAAGAGCTTACAGCTCAAAGGCTTTGAGAGACTCTATCCAGAGATAGTCCTTAAAATGCCACATATAGTAATGTTGTTATTTGGGAACGTAGGTAATAAAGTAGAGAAACTTAACTCCTATTCAGCCATACAGCCAAAAGTCATCCACATAAGATAAAATAAATATAACTTGCCTCTCTATATTTAGAAGGCAGATGGCCTAATTTTATCCAATCAGCTTTGTTACTGAGCTGTAATTACTTCAATTTACTGTGGTATCTGGTTATCTGGGCAAAAGTATTCTTTCAACATTTTGGGCCATTTCAATCTACCATCTTGATGTAGGTCAAACCAGACCAAATATAAAAGAATTGTTTTTCTGTTCACTTCATCAACATTGTGTTCTTCGGTTTTTGGAGATGGAAAGTGTTGATACAGCATATTAATATGACAGCTGAAACCAACTTCACAAACCCTCTCATTATTAATAGCATGAAGATATGCTTTGCCAAGAGGGTAATGATTCTTTTAATAAATTCTACTCTCTCATCTACCACATTGTTTTCAAAAGCTGTATCATTAGAGATTTAAAAAATAGTATGTAGTATATAGAGAGAAATGGCAAATAATACGTTTGTAATTAAAATAATGTCAACAAGTTTCCAAAAAGAAACTCAGGTAAATATGATCAAAAAGAGTAGAGATACAGGAAGTTTTGCATGAGCAACTCTTACCAGCAAGTGTATACTCGGAGGACTGTCTCCAATTTACTGTCTCAAAATATGATTCTTATCTGCTCTGTAACTGTAGAAACATTCCCCTAAAGCCCTTAGAAGGAGTCAGTGAAGAAAGGACCCTGGCTACCCTAAAGTCACCACTTGCCTGAAATAGGCAGAGAAGTTGCAATCTCTCCTGTCCTCAGGTGATTCTTCATTGAGGAGAAACTCAACCTGATGGGACACATGAACTTCCTTTCAGGACAGTCACCTTCAAAAACGATTAAGTGAATTTTTCCTGCCGAGGCAACCAACTCATTCTAACATGCTTTTCTAATCCTCCACAGCTCATTTGAAATCTCAAATGCTTTCAGCAAATTAGAATTCGACCAACTCTTTGAAGTCATAAGGAGATATAAAACTGTTTAAAACAAATATATCTTATCTTAGGCAAACATTTGTTGTTAAATCATTTTGTCAAAGTGTGAATTAGATTGTGTAAAATAAAAAAATAAGTTTGCATGTGCATAGAGGGGGCAGTAAAGAGATCTGAAAGGCAATGGATAGCTAACTCAGGACAGAAGGGAGAAAATGGGCATTAGAATGAGACATGGATCCAACTCTGAACTCCCAAGATATGCAAAAAAAAATTCATTCTTATGGACCCTTAGTTTCCCAACCTGTGCAACAGAGATTATTATCACCTCTATCAGAGTTGCCGCAGGATTAAATGTGACGATATTGTTCTGGTACATTATAGGTAATCAATGAAAAATGTTCCTTTTTTCTTTCCTGGATTTGGGGAAATTTTTTTCCTCAAGGGAGACAAATGGTTCAAAAAGTAGAGAATATGATATAATCCCAGTTTTAAAGCTTCACATTTCACTCAAGATATGGAATACATTTGCAACATGGAGAATGGGGCATGGAGAATTTGCAACATATTGGGAATCATACAACTGAGAATTTGAATATAACCTACTCCCATGCATTAGCATTATGACCTGGCTCTTGAGTATTATCCAGCAAATAACATTAAATAGCCAATTTTAGGGAATAAGTCCTGACTTGGTTGTTTTTAATGGCCAAAATGTAAAGATTTTGGTGTTCTCAGCCAAGAAATGATACCTGAAGTTAAAAAAATAGGATACAATGTCATTTTATCAGCAGGATACAGTATGGTGAGAATTCCAGATTCATAACTGATTGTATTAGTCTGAATAATAGTGTTCCCCCAAATATATCCATAACCCAATTTCTGGGACATGTAAATTACCTTATATGGCAAAAATAACTTTGCAGATATGATTAAGTTAGAGATCTTGAGATGGGGAGATTACCATAGATTATCTGGGTATGCTCTAAATAACACATGCACATTCATAAGAGGGAGGGAGGCAGATGGGAAATATACATATACATATATATATATATACACACACACACACACGTGTGTGTGTGTATATGATATTTCTAGCACTTGTAAAGATTTCTTGAATAGTAATTTGTTATATTTAGATCTCTATTAAATTTTATTCTGTGTATATAAATGTACATAGTATAAATCTGAAAACTTTCATCAATAAATTATCAATAGTTCCAGGAATGCTTATGCGAAGAGATTAAAATGTAATACATGTAAGCACTGTAAAGAAATACTTTAAATCAATTTTTATATAGAAAAATTAACCATAAAACAATATAATGAGAAGCTTGTAAATAGTGATGTTAACAGGAAAGTAGGAATCGGTCTTAACCAGAGATGCAACTGAAATATATCAACTGATGAAAAATGAAATCAGTAATCAACGTGTATTATATTTACTGCTTGCCTGTTACACACTTAAACACCTGATGGCTTGAGCTACACAATGAACAAGACATCGTAGTTCCTCCATTTTTCTTTTTTACCAATAGTTTTAGGTTTACGGGAAAATTAAGAAGAATGTACAGAATGTCCCCATAATTTTTCCTTATTATTGACATTTTGCATTAGCATGGCACATTTGTTACAACTAATGAACCAGTCTTGATGTATTATTACTAAGTCCATATTTTTCAGATTTATTTAGTTTTACCCTCATGTCCTTTATCTGTTCCAGGGTCCCATATGACATTTAACTGTCATGTCTCCTTAGGCTCCTCTTGGCTATGAATATTTCTCAGATTTTCTTTATATTTTGATGACCTTGACAATTTTGAGGTGTACTGGAGAAGTGTTTTACAGAACGCACCTACAATGGGATATATGGAATTTGTCTGAACGTCTTTCCGTGAGTAGACGAAGTCATGGGTTTAGGGGAAGAATATGGCAGAGGAAAATTTCTCTTTTTATCATATATCATATGCATAAAATGTCAACATGACTACTGATACTGTCCTCAGTCACCTGGCTGAGGTTGTGTTTGGCCGGTTTCGTTGCTGTAAAGTTACTGTTCCACCACCTACCTTTCCATGATGTATTATTTGGAAGGAAGTCACTATGCTCAGCCCATATGTATTTCTGGGGTACGTGAGATGTTTTGATACAGGCAGGCAATATGAAATAAGGACATTATATGAAGAATGGGGTATCCATTCCCTCCAGCATTTATCCTTTGAGTTACAATCAACCCAATTACACTCTAAATTATTTTAAAATATACAATTAAGTTATTGACTATAGTCACCTGCTTGTGCTATAAAACAGTAGGTCTTATTCATTCTTTCTATTGCTTGTATCCGTTAACCATGCCCACCTACTTCTTATTTGTGGGATTTAAAAAATCAAATCAATCATTTATTTAGATCTGTATGGACTCATGAGTATTTATTTTATACTTTGGGTTATTATCCAATATTACTTTATTTATTCTGTTGCTCCAATTATTCCACGTTTGGCCATTAGGAGTTCTTTCTGTTATCCCTTATGTCCCGTTGACATTCTCCATCAATGTGTGTGTGTGTTTTAACAGTTTATTACTTTCTGGTAATCCAAGGTGCTTCAGAGTCACCTTTCCCACCCTGGTTCTAGAATAACCAATTTCTCTGAGAAGCCATGCTTCCTTTTATCAGATAATAGTATTAGACACCAAGATCTCTGTGCTAGGTATGTTGTTGCTACTTGGACAATTTTTAAAGTACTTTCAGCTGACAGAACAAGGAAATATACATGTTTATTTTACCCTTGTGTATATACACATATCTGTAAGTATTTTCATAAGTAAACTGTATCTATGTTAATCTAAGCATGAGTTTTTATTGATGTCTCCAACTGTAATCCTTCATTACATGGGCCTTTCTAGCCTTCTCTTTTTCTTAAATTTAAATTCTCACTCCAACAGTGAGAAACCTGGCTCCCAACACTCACCCTCCATTTTCTTAATTCTTCACTTCCAATATATTTGTGTAGCAGTATCAGAATTGTTAACCTTGTATCCCATCCTATACTTTCTTAGCAAGCTTCTCAGGTGATTTTTGTATACATGAAAGTGATATGGTGGGTCAACTCCATTGAATAATTAATTTCTGGTTTTAATTACATTCAATTTTTCTCCCATTATAAGGTTAAAAAAATTCATCTTAATTAGGACCACAATTTTCAAATTTTGTATTTTAAATATTATATATTAAATATTAAAATTAAATATTGTCTACCTTTAATTTATAGACTTATCAGTAATAAAAGTAAATAACCATAGCAAAAATCACAATAATAAATTTGTTTCCACATTTAATCTCATTTTGCTGATAATAAGTGATAGATTCCTCACTTTGAATGTAATTGGGTAATATTGTCCACCTCTGCAGGCTTTCCTTATTAATAATAGCAAATGTAATTCATTAGGATATATAAAAACGAAAACAGTTAACTGCCTACCAGAAGAAACACCTTAGTCAAGATTTAGGATGTAGGTAGCAGTGACCTACATAAACTAGCTTAAGGGGAAAAACAGAGTGGAGGTGGCTTAGAGCTTTCTAATGGGAACACAGGGGACAATGGCAGGTCACAGAAATATGTAACAATGGGGAACTGCCAAGCCATATAAACTTTTGTTTTCATATCTTTGTTTCTGTGTACCTTTTTTATTTTTCCCACTTAGCCTCTCTGGTTCATATGTCTGAGAGAAGATGGTCATTCATGCCTCCTATACTTGTGCTTTACTAGTTCACCCACTCAAAACAAAGGTCTTTTCTATGGACTGTATTAGTCAGGGTTCCCTAAAGGGACAGAACTAATTAGATATAGATAGATAGATGATAGATGATAGATAGATAGATAGATAGATAGATAGATAGATAGATAGATGATAGATAGATAGATAGATAGATAGATATTAGTATAAGATATATATGTGTCTTAGTATAATAAGATATATATCCATATATATGAGTTTATTAAGTATTACCTTATACCATCACAAGGTCCCACAATAGGCTGTCTGCAAGCTTGAAGAGCAAGGAGAGCCAGTCCAAGTCTCAAAACTGAAGAACTTAGAGTCCGATGTTTGAGGGCAGAAAACATCCAGTATGGAGAAAGATGTAGGCCAGGAGGCTAGGCTAGTCTTCCTTTTCACGTTTTTCTGCCTGCTTTATATTTGCTGGCAGCTGATTCGATTGTGCCCACCAGATTAAGGGTGGGTCTGCCTTCCGCAGCCCACTGACTCAAATGTTAATCTCCTTTGGCAACACCCTCACAGACACATCCAGGATCAATAGTTTGCATCCTTCAATCCAATGAACTTGACACTGGGTATTAACCATCACAAGTCCACCCCTTGTCAACTTGAACCCATACACATCTCCTGATATCACATATAATCTTCAAATAAAGACAATAATAAGGTCATAATTACACCTAACATAATACGACTATCCTTTGTACAACGGGAAATGCATCAATCCCCAACCTAAATACTATTACATAAAGTTAGCAATACTTAAATGCTGATATGAAGTCAATAAATCTTCTGTCACATGATAAACAAAAAGGAAATAAAATGAAGAAATTGTTTTAGTACAATTGTATACATGCACAAACATAATTTTAACCAAAGAAGGAGGAAATATTCATGACAGTTACAAGCCTCATTTTTGCAGCTGGTCACATGGTCACAGCTGGTTATATGGTCATAGCTGGTATTAATGACTACCTTCTTCTACTACCCATTCTGTATTCCCTTTGCCTTCAGCAAGCACCTCAGCAGGTCATGTTTTTTTTTTTTTTTCCCCGCCGGGGGAGTGACCCAAACCTTCATTCCAGAAGGGTCTGGACCATATGTAGTCCTGCCTGAATTGTGTCGTTGCTGTAGTTTCCCATTGACCTTAATCACAGGACATAGTGATACTAAGAGATGCCCTAATGGATCTCTTGTATTCTATGCATACTCTTCCTTACCTCCATTACGGAGTAGTAGACTGATTTCATCTTTGGGTTGATCACCCCAGCCAACACTGTAACTCCCTTCTTAGCCTGTTAACTTAAAGGTAGGAGGAGCCCAAAGTGTCCAGGTGGCAATCTTAACTTCCAGTTTAATAGAATCATTGTTGTTTCTCCTGGTGGCAGCATTCCTTCCACTGGAACTAAGACCTCTAGGCCAGCAGAACATGTCTTGGGAACAGGAAGCAAAAATTTTGTTAGTGGATTACTAGGGGTGATGTGAGTGGTGCCACTTCTACTTCAATCCCCTGATTCCTGGACCCATGAATTCTGGCTATGGGAGAAACAGTGCCATATACTGCATGCTGATTCAGAGCATAAATGGCCTTCTGGAGAACTTTGCTCCAGCCCTGCAAAGTATTGTCACCTAGTTGACATTGTAATTGTGACTTCAAAAGACCATTCCACCTTTCTGTCAACCCAGCTTCTTCCAGATAATGGAGAACATAGTAAGACCAGTGAATTCCATGAGCATGAGCCCCCTGCTGCACTTCTTTAGCCATAAAGTAAGTGCCTTGGTCAGAGACAATGCTGTGTGGAACAATATGATAGTGGATAAGGCATTCCATGAGTACAAAGATGGTAGTCTTGGCAGATGCATTGCGTGCATGGTAGGCAAACCCATATCCAGAATAAATGTCTATTCCTGTTAGGAAAAATCTCTGTCCTTTCCATGATGGAAGAGGTCCAATATAATCAACCTGCCACCAGGTAGCTGTCTGATCACCACGAGGATTGGTGCCATATCGAGGGGTCAGTGTTGGGCTCTGCTGCAGGCAAATTGGACACTCAGCAGTGGCAGTAACCAGGTCAGCTTTGGTGATTGGAAATCCATGTTGCTGAGCCCATGCATAACCTCCATCCCTGCCACCATGGCCACTTTGTTTATGGGTCCATTGGGCAAGGACAGGGGTGGCTGGGGAAAGATGCTGAGTCCACAGAATGGGTCATTCTATCCACTTGATTATTAAAATGCTCCTCTGCTGAGGTCACCCATTGATGAGCACTCACGTGGGATATAAATATCTTCATAGTTTTTGCCCACTTAGAAAGGTCAATCCACATACCTCTTCCCCAAATTTCTTTGTCACCAATTCTCCAATTATGCTTCTTCCAAGTTTCTGACCATCCAGCCAAACCATTGGCTAAAGCCCATGAAGCAGTATATAATCGCACATCTGGCCATTTCATTTTCAATGCAAAGTGCACAGCCAGGTGTACTGCTCAAAGTTCTGCCCACTGGGAAGATTTCCCTTCACTGTTGTCCTTCAGGGATGTCCTAGAAAAAGGCTTGTAGAGCTACAGCTGTCCACTTTCAAGTGGTGCCTGCATATCGTGCAGAACCATCTGTGAACCAGGCTCTAGTCTTCTCTTCTTCTGTTAACTGATCATAGGGAACTAACTCCCCATGAGGCCATCAGTGTGGACTAGGGGAGAGAAGGCAGGGTGGCAGCAGAGATCATGGGCATTTGCGCCATTTCCTCATGTAACTTACTTGTGCCTTCAGGACCTGCTTGAGCCCCACCATGTACATACCAGTTCCATTTGATGATGAAATGTTTCTGTGCACAACCCATTTTATGGCTAGCTGGGTCATAGAGTATCCAGTTCATGACAGGCAATTCAGGTTACATGGTGACTTTATGACCCATATTCAAATGGTCAGTTCTCACCAAAGCCCAGTAACAGGCAAAGAGCTGTCTCTCAAAAGGAGAGTAGTTATCTGCAGAAGATGGCAGGGCCTTGCTCCAAAATCCTAGAGGTCTCCACTGTGATTCACTTATGGTGGCCTGACAAATGCTCCAAACAGCATCACTATCTGCCACTGACACCTCAAGAACCATTGGATCTCCTGGGTCATAGGGCTCAAGTGGCAGAGCAGCTTGCACAGCAGCCTGGACCTTTTGCAAAGCCTTCTCCTGTTCTGGACCCTAATCAAAACTGTCAGTCTTTCAAGTCACTAGATAAATAGGCCAGAATAACACATCCAAATGAGGAACGTGTTGCCTCTGAAAATCAAATAGGCCCACTACATGTTGTGCCTCTCCCTTGGTTGTAGAAGGGGCCAAATGCATCAACCTATCCTTCACCTTAGAAGGAATACCTCGACAGGCCCCACACCACTGAACTCCTAGAAATTTTGCTGAGGTAGAAGTTCTCTGAATTTTAGTCAAATTTATTTCCTATCCTCTGACATGCAAATGTCTCAGCAATAAGTCCAGTGTGTTTGCTACTTCTTGCTCACTGGATCCAATCAACAAAATGTCATCAATGTAATGGATCAGTGTGCTACCTTGCAGAAGAAAAAGATCAAGAACCAAAGCTGGAGAGTTGATATACCCCTGAGGTAGGAGAGTAATGGTATATTGCTTCTGGTGGGACTTATGGACAGGAATGGAGAAAAAGCCATTTGCATATCAGGTACTAGAAGATGTGTTAATTTTCTCAAGCAATGAAACCACATCTGGTACAGCAGCTGAAATTGGAGTCACCACTTGGTTAAGCTTAGGATAATCCACTGTCATTCTCTAAGATCCATCTGTCTTCTGCACAGGCCAAATGGGAGAGTTGAATTGGGATGTTGTGGGAATCACCACCCCTTTGTCTTTGCAGTTCTTGATGATGGCACTAATCTCTGCAATCTTCCCAGGGATGTGATATTGGTTTTGATTTACTGTTTTTCTAGGTAGCTCTAATAGCTTCCATTTGGACTTTCCCACCATAATAGCCCTCACCTACCAGTCAGGGAGCCAATGTGGGAGTTCTGCCAGCTGCTAAGTATGTCTATGCCAATTATGCATTCCAGCACTGGGGAAATAACAGGATGAGTCTGGGGACACACTGGACACACTGTAAGTTTGACCTGAGCTAAAATCCCATTAATTACCTGACCTCCATAAGCCCCTACTATAACTGGAGAGCCACAATGACGTTTTGGTTCCCCTGGAGTCAAGGTCAGCTCAGAGCCAGTGTCTAGTGATCTCAGAAATGCCTGATCATTTCCCTTTCCCTAGTGCACAGTTATCCTGGTAAAAGGCTGGAGGCCTCCTTGGGGAAGGATGGGAGAAATATTCACTGCATAAATTGTCAGTAATGTAGTGGGGTCCTTCCTCAAGGGGACCCGGCCTCCCCTTAATTCAAGGGGTTCTGTGTCTGTAAACTAACTCAAGTCTGGAAATTGATTGAGGGAAAGTGATTCTCTGTTTTTATAATTCAAAGTAATCTTTTGTCTATTTGACTTAGACGTTTTCTCCTGATATAAATTAAGTAGAAAGGCAATAGGCTTCCTATCAACTTCACTTATAGGACCACCACAATTAATTAGCCAATGCCAGAGCTCTACATGAGTGAGATTATTCTGATTGCTGATTTGTCTCTGCTGTCCATTATGGTAGCTATGCCCATCTTGCCTTTGATGGTTGAGTGCCACCACTTTGCCCCTGCCACCTCCAGATCCAGTTATTCCTATTGTATTTAAATTTTGCAGTTGAGTGGCTGCGGTTCCCACTATTAGATCTGACATACAGAGAAGAGCAATTACAGAGCTCTTCAATGATGCAGGTGCTGACCTCACAAGTCTATTTTGCAATACGTTGGTCAAGGGTATATCTTCTGACCCTCTCAGCTGGGATGAGTAGGTCTAAAGTGCCTAATCCACTTTACCATCTCAATCTCCCTAAGCCTTTGGGTCCCTTCTTCTACATTATACCAAGGGAGATCAGGCATTTCCAGCTCGCTCACAGTGGGCCATCTTTCAATCCATATTTCAGCTAACCAAGCAAATAAACTATTAGAACCTTTTTTAACTCCCCGAGCTGCAACATTAAATGTAGAGTCCCTACTAGTGAGTCCAAATCAATAAATTCAGCCTGATCCAACTCTTTCTTCCACCATTATCCCATACCCTTAGTATGCATTCCCAAGCCTGTACTCCAGATTTCTGTTTACATAAATTAGCACAGCTCCTCATGGATCACACTCTCAACCTCACCTCTAGGGGCCCGCTGCGACTTTAGTTATAGGTCTAGAAGCAAACAGGGGTGTTGGGGGTGGCTGCTGAGGAGAATCAACATTATTTTACCTGGCAACTGCCTCAGAGGAGGCCATCACTATTGCCCCAGGCAGCTCAGGGTTTCTCTCCTCAGACAAAGGTGGAAAGGCTGATGGCAGCATGGGTCGGGAGGTGATGCTGCCGCTACTGGGAATGGGGAAGCTGTTCTTCTGGCAAAAAAGGTTCACCAGAGTTTACAAACTCAGTGTCCTCAGCTTCATCAGGTTCCTCCTACATGTCCCCATTCCAAGGTGCAGTGTACAATTATTTTCCAATCAATGCTCTCACTTTAACAGTAGACACCTGGTGAGGCTGTGCATGCAGCTTTCATTGCAGGTCAGCCACTCGCATGATAAGATCTTGTATCTGTTTTTCCACCATTTCAGCTCTTTCTTTAAAGGAGATAATATTCTCATATAGGGCAATCTTAGCAGATTTGAGCCTCAGTATCTGCTTCTGAAGCTAGGAGACAGAATCCCTGAGTTCATCATTTTCTTTCATCACTTTTTCCATTGAACTTAGGAGCACCCAACCAGCTTCATTATGTTCCTTGGTTCTCCACATATGGTCAAAGGTATTATGTACAGGGTGCCTAAGTTCCTTGCCTCTCACAAGCAGTGAATCAGGAGTGTCAAATGCATTTATTTTGCATATTCTCTAAACAGTTCACTCCAAGGACTGTCAGTATTCTGCACACCATTAGAGGTACAGTCTTTAGTATTTTGGTGTGTAATCATATTAAGCAGCCAACTCCAGAAACCCCAAAACCAATGAAGGAACTCCATCCTTAATATTCTGTTCCTCTAGAACCACTCCTGGTACCAAAATCTATATTAATTAGGGTTCTCTAGAGGGACAGAACTAATAGGGTATATATACATATATATATGTGTGTGTGTGTGTGTGTTTATGCGTGTATATGTGTGTGTGTGTGTATATATATATATGTGTGTGTATATATGTATAGATATATGGAGTTTATTAACTTACATGATCACAAGGTCCCACAATAGACTGTCTGCAAGCTTGAGGAGCAAGGATATCCAGTTCATGTCTAAAAACTGAAGAACCTGGAGTCCAGTGCAGGAAGCATCCAGCATGGGAGAAAGATATAGGCTGGGAGGCTAGGCCAGTCTCCCTTTTCATGTTTTTCTGCCTGCTTTATATTCACTAATGGCTGATTAGATTGTGCCCACCAGACTAAGAGTGGGTCTGCCTTCCGCAGCCCACTGATTCAAATGTTAATCTCCTTTGGCAACACCCTCACATACACACCCAGGATCAATACTTTGCATCCTTCAATCCAATCAAGTTGACACTCATATTAACCATCACAGACAGTGTGAGACTCTTATTTGCCTCTGATTTAGCCAAGCAAGGCCTTAAGGACAGGAGATACATTTGTCTAAATGGCTGGTCTAATCATGGTAGGGAAGCTGGGCACTAAATAACTGGTGTCTGCGACTAGGCAGTATCTTCACATTGTGAGCTACAAAGCTTAGTAAGACATTGAACATCAATAAAGGAGCACGTCTACTTAGGTTAAAATGATTTTAGGTTAGTGGGCCTACAGTGCTGCCTGAACCATTTCTCTGGTATATTATTTCATCTAATATATTTTATATAATTTCTAAAACACTACATTCATTTATTAATTTTTTCCTTTCAAATAAATTTTATTTTTTAGGGAAGTTTTAGGTTCACAGAAATATTGGGCAGAAAGTACAGAAATTTTTCAAATACTCGTACTTCTTGCCCCTACACATGCTTAACCTCCCCCACTGCAAATATCCCCCACCAGAGTGGTACATTTGTTACAATTGAAGAACCTACATTAACACATCATTATCATCCAAAGTCCATGGTTTACAGTGAGATTCATTCCTGGTTTTTACATTCTATGGGTTTTCAGAAAATGTTTAATGGCAGTATCTATCATTGTGTTATCATACAAAATGGTTTCACTGCCCTAAAATTCCTGTGGTCTGCCTAGTCATCCTTCCCTCCCCTCAACTTCTGGCAACCGCTCATCTTTTTATTCTCTCCACAGTTTTGACTTGTCCAGAATGCCATGTACTTGGAATCATGCAGTACGTATCCTTTCCCTATTGGCTTCTTTAACTTGGTAATATATGTTTAAGGTCGTACCCCATAAATATGTACACCTACTGTGTACCCACAAAAATTGAAAATAAAAAAATTTTAAAAAGATTCCTAATGTCTTTTCATGGCTTGTTAGCTCATTTCCTATTTCTGTTATTTTTTTATTTTTTTTGGAGACAGGATCTGACTCTGTCACCCAGGCTGGAGTGCAGTGGTGGAATCTTGGCTCACTCCAACCTCCGCCTCCTGAGTAGCTGGGATTACAGCTATGCCATCACACCTGGCTAATTTTTGTATTTTTTTTTAGAGAGGGAGGTTTCACTATGTTGGCCAGGCTGGTCTCAAACTCCTGGGCTCAAGCGATCCACACGCCTTTGCCTCCCAAAATGTTGGGATTATAGGCATGAGCCACCACGTGTGGCTCATCTCTTTTTAGTGCTGAATAATATTCCCATTCATTCACTCTTGATCAGTCATATCCAGAGTCCTCACCTCCATAAGAATTGTTACTACTCCCAGTTGTGTATTTAGGAGTCCGAGTTGTTCATGTCAAAGTTCTCATAAACGAATAAATCTCTCAGTAAGAGAGATTCATCATTGTTTGCCTTATTCCAAAAGATAAACATCCCAGCTTTCCTAAGTTTCTCAAAACTCACGTTTTCTACTGATAAACATTTACTGATCGTAAAATTGCTAGTATTCTAACACCCCAGAGACTCAGAGAGCCCAGCTGAACTCAGTGAATATCTAAAAAGAATAAAATAAAGGTCAACAAAGACACAGCCCAGCACCTACGCAAATACACGTTCAAAATTACTTTTCTCACTTGAGGCAATGTTCTATAATTAAATTTCTCAAGTGAGAGAAAGATTAGCCTGAGTGGTTTAAAGTTAAAGTGTGTACTTTATGAGTTAATGAAATATAAGGAACACATATAATTTTCCTGGAGATGATAAAAAAATTTGTACTGTCCAATCAAAAGATAATTAAAACTTATCTTCCTATGTTCCACTTGACTTAAAAAAATTCAGTGCTATAGAAGTTATAAGATGTATCCTTATATTCCTAAAATGATATCACTTTTCTTCTTTAACTTCTGGAGTTTACCTGGTTTCCAAGTGAATAAAAAGTTTCCAAGTAAGAGGGCATACTTACTATTTGATAACAGGACTGTATTATTAAGCCATAGATGTCCGGCTTTCTGATATCTGACACACAGTGGCAAAGTCTTATACATTCAAGAAGAGCACTTTGTCTCTAAAAGGTTTCCCCAGTGACTCCTTCCAAGACGCTAACATTCTTTTTGAACACTGGATTGCATCAAGAATTGCTCATGCAATGTCAAGTTAATTATTAATTTCATAATTTATTCTCAAGGACAAGGCTCCCTAAGAATGATGCTCCCTTAAAATGAATCTTAGACTAATTTTACAGATATACAGTCACTAAAATGTAAACAACCTAATACCAACTAGAAACTAACTGCAAAGAGAGAGAGAGACTAGACAATATTCTTTCTGAAATAACAAGAGTTTAAAATCTACACATGGAATATATTACTTACATTCATTTTTAAGTCTGAAAACAGTGAATCACATGGATAGATGGTTTTGCTGGCAGCAAATACGGAGAAGGCCTTAAGCAGCAAATACATGCTAAGTATTAGGTCCTAGGGGAATACTATAATAATTACATATAGCCACTAGCCTTAAGAATATTATAATGACATTAAAAGCAATGACAATTAAAAAAATTAATATCCATTAAATTAAATTTATTTTGTAAAGTATTCTTTAACATGAGAGCCAAAATAAGCATACTAGAAAATAAAAATAAAAATATATTTCTAACCATATTTATAGGGTTCCTGAGCATTACAGAAATGGAAGATGGTAAAAGTGGAGAAATTTCTATTTTAGGCATATGTGAATATATTATGTAACTTCTGCAGCATTCAAATTTTTGATTTGCATATGGTGTCACTTGCCAGAAGCAGATATTTTATGCATAACCACAGATGGGAGCTGTTAGCTGGGATTTTGTCTTTAGCTCATCATCATTAGATATTAATTGGAATGGATCAGTACCTACCTGCAGACTCTCACAAGCAGAAAAAAAAAAAAAAGCAGAGTTAATCAGTTTGAAGATCACAGCTCAACTGGCTATAAGGAAAGCATCACAAATTATGGAAAATATTTGGCATATATTCTTCAAAATTAAATTGGCTATACTTGATTAATTGTAGAGTGTTTAAAAGGAAACTCTAATACTCTAAAAAGTCCAGGTCAGGACTGTGAAAGAAATGAGAATTCACCACTCCCTTGTACTAGTTCTGGGACAATACCCCTGAAAATCTATCAAAATAGAGGCAAGAGTGTAAAATTGATGCAACATTTCAAATAATTTCCCTTTAAATTTTATCAAGTTTGAAAATGCTTATATCAATGAAATTTACAAATATGCTTTATCAAGTTATTGTTCATATTATAATACATGTTTGTTTCATTCACATAATAGAGGATAATGACTTGTTTAAAAGATTGCTCTATGTCTTATGTCTTATACCCTCAGAATGTTTAGTATCTCTTACTGATTATCTTATATTTAAACAACACGAGTGTAATGGGAAACATTTAAGAACAAAGTTAAAGACAATTCAAAAGAAGCAAATAGGGAAGAAAGGTTATGTTACTATTATTTGGCTCCTCGTTTTACATAGTTACTTCAAGAAATTTTCTTTGGGATGTGTGAATTTTTAATTTCATAGTTTTATATTTTTTATTTTTTAGGGACTAGTCTTGCGCTGGCATGCAGTGGCACAATCACAGCTCACTGCAGCCTTCAACCTTGAATTCCTGGGCTCAAGTGATCCTCCAGCCAACCTTGGCTTCCCAAAGTCCAGGAATACAGGCATGAGCCACTACACCCAGCCTGGATTCTGATCTGAGCTCCATCTCTCTAAAGCTCAGTTTCATTACTTTGTGTGACATTCAGATGCTAAATTCTATATTTATTTCACAAGCTTCTAAGGAGGATTGAATAAGACCATAAGTTCCAGAGCACCATTCAGATTACACATTAAAAATCATTTCCAGAGCCTTGTGCAAGGATGGGAGAAAAGACAGGAGAGAAAGATATATTCAGAATGAGAAGAACTATTCCAGATTAATTGACAGGGGAAGGAGAGATGAAATTAAAAAAAAAAAAAAAAACACTTACATAGCGTTTCCTATCAAACTGCCATTTCCTCCAATTGTTTTTTATTTTTTTATTTTTATTTTTATTTTTTATTTTTTCTTCTGGCAGGGGTTGGCAACCTCTGAACAGGTAAGCCAGATTTTATTATTTATTTCTTTGAGGGTAGTTGTGAAAGAAGATAGTTCCTAAAGAGAAAAGGCAGACCTGTTTCTGACCCACTATATTTAGGAAGCTCCTCTGGTCACATGTGTTTACTGGGAATGAAAAGTTTTGACAGTTCTGTACACTTCTCAAATATTACTTATTTGGTAAAGCAACGGGTCCCTTTATACAATAATATTAATAATTGTCATCTAATTTTTTCTAAGTTTAAATTTTTGAACAATGGCTTTATTAAATAAACCCAGAAGTATCAACTATGTTTTAAATATTGTTGTGAGAGACAGACTAGTGGAGATTAAGTACAAGACTTTCCTTGAAGAATTTGCAATTTGATTTAGAAAATAAGACATGTATGGCCAGGCGCGGTGGCTCATGCCTGTAATCCCAGCACTTTGGGAGGCCAAGGCAGGCGGATCACGAGGTCAGGAGATCGAGACCATCCTGGCTAACAGAGTGAAACCCCATCTCTACTAAAAATACAAAAAATCAGCCGGGCGTGGTGGTGGGCACCTGTAGTCCCAGCTAGAATGGTGAACCGAGGGAGTTGCAGTGAGCCGAGTCGGCCATGATCCAGCCTGGGTGACAGGGAGATTGTCTCAAAATATCTGTATACAGACAATAAACAAAGAGAAAGCCATACAAAGTTAAATATATTATTTTCCAAACACCAGATTATATGGCAGTGGGTATGAAATGCTATAGTAATTCAGTAAAGAAATGGTAAATTAAGAAAAAACACTCTGCAGTTCCATGCAACTTTTAAAGTAGGAACAGAACTTAGGAATCACATATGTAGACCCTCCTCTTATATACAAAGAGACTTCAAGCTCAAGCAGATAATGTGGCTTAAGTTAGAGGTGACGTGAGAACTGAAATCTTAATTTTCAACATCCTAGTCACCTTATACTAAACAAAACTTGACATTGGCAGTGGAGGCTGAGCAGGCTTTGGATGACAAGGGGAGTTAGTATTTTAGGAAAGCAGTTGGGTAAACTATAAAATGAACAGCTTTAGGAGCCGGCTATAATTTATTATAGCAATAGATCCTTTATGAAAGTAGTTTTATTGATTTATAGGATTAATCACATTAACAAAGTACTTTGTTTCACACATTGGAGAGCCATCAAATAAATATTTGCTGAGTATAAAAGCATAAAGATAACTTGATTTATGCAATGGAATCTATTTTATATTTTTTTCTTTACAATTCTAGAAGAATGGATGATAGAAACAATAGTAACCTCACAATTAATGTTCTTGACTAGGAAATAGTGATTGTGAATTATTTAATATTTGGAGATTACATTTTCAACTTTCTATCACAAATTAGTTGAACATCTTTATATTCTCAACTGAAAGGGAAAAGTAAGTAATCTCATATTCCCTTTCTGAGTCATCATTCAGACTTTACAATGAAAATCTGTTTGGGTTATGGACAAACATCTTTTGTGAGCTAATATTTGAAGAAAACAATGCAATAGAAGTCTTAGATGCTTCCATTATGTACCTGAGACTAGTTTTTTCTTTGATTTCTAATTGTTTAAAATTCCTATCATAATTTTGAACCTATTTTATTGATTTTTTATTCACTTTAAATAAATTAACATTTATTTAGTGCATACTCTGGGTCAAATACTATGTTTGGTGCTAAAAATATGGAGATGGAATGGCAATTCCTTTGCTAAATAAAACGATAATTAGGTATACTACGATGAGACATACTTTAGAATCCATTATACCTAAGGTACTTTAAACATGCTACATAATTTAATTTTTATAAAAATATATAAATTATTCTATTTATAGAAGATGAATAGAAATACTGCCTAGCATAAAGTAAGACCCACAAAAAATTAGGCAGAAAAATGTATAACATCTTATTAATTACAAATAGAAAATGTTTTTGTATTTTAAAAACTTCTAAAAAATGTTAACTTTATTTGCCAGTGTTTGAATTTAAACTTATAAAATTTACAAATGCAATTCAGATTTCTCAAAAATACCCATTGAAAATGGTTTACATGCTGAAATATTTACATTTAAATGAATTATCTGAAAATAATAAAATGTATTTTACTTATTCTCTCAATTCTTTTTGAAGAGACGTCGGCTTGGGGAGATGATTAAGCTTTTACAGTGCAGTGAATAAATGTGAACTATTCCTTTGTATGTCTTAAAAACACAAAAGAAAATAGTTTAGTGACTGCAGTTAATTAGCACAAATGCTATTTAACCTTTATTCCTGTGCTATGACTGGGAAACTTTAATAATCATTTAAGACCTATTTCATATGCCCCTCTTATTCAATTATTAACACATTTTATTATTAGTCATATGTTCTGTTAGACGATGCAAAAAAAATAAGAAAATATAGGTCCTATAACCTCAGGATGCTACTGATCTATTAAAGAGGCAGACATCAAGAAAATAATTAAAATATAATCAAAAAGTTGCTTATGTCTATTTATCAATCAAATAAAAAAGCCATTTTTAATTATTCAAGTATTAAGTTTTAATATAAGGAAATAGAAGCTTAAACAATCGTTGCAAGGTGTGGTAGAAATGAAAGGGTTTCATCCCATTCCCCCTCAAAGGATTTCTGCAGGTAGTTTGGTCAGCAGATCGTTTCCAGCTGTTTGCTTTTTAAAGGTCTGCTTCAGCTACAACAGCTTCCTTCATTCATGGTCACACCATTCCTGGAGCAGCTCACATCTGGTGACAGCCAAGAGTGGTTATAAAACCAAACCATTTTAACCCAGTATAGAGCAACTTTAATAGCAATCACCACTCCATATCTCCATATCAGATTGACTGAAAATTTTCAGGTCTGCATCACGGTTTGACGTCTTTTTTTCCCCTATCTAGTTCTTCCATCTTCCTTTCACAGTGGATCCCTAATAAACATCTTGCATCCTAAATATGATCTCAGCCCCTGGTTCTGGAAAATGCCAACCTGAATAGAAGAGCTGGGGGACCCCAAGTCAGGGAAGTTGCCATGGAAAATCTCAGTCTGTTCTTGCACTGCTATAAACAATTACCTGAGACTGGGCAATTTATAAAGGAAAGAGGTTAAATTGACTCACATGCTATACAAGAGGCATACCTGGGGATGCCTCAGGAAACTTACAATCATGGGAGAAGGCAAAGGGGAGCAGGCACATATTCACAAGGCCAGCAAGAGACAGACAGTGGGTGGGAGAGAGGTGCTACTCTTTCTTTCTTCTTTCTTTCTTTCTCTTTTTCTTTCTTTCTTTCTTTCTTTCTTTCTTTCTTTCTTTCTTTCTTTCTCTCTCTGTCTCTCTCTCTCTCTTTCTTTCTTCTTTCTCTTTCTCTCTTCCTTTTTTTTTTTTTTGTTTTTGAGACGAAGTCTTGCTCTGTCATCCAGACTGGAGTGCAGTGGCATGATCTCGGCTCACTGCAACCTCTGCCTCCCAGATTCAAGCGATTCTTCTGCCTCAGCTTCCTGAGTAGCTGGGACTACAGATGTGCACCACCACACCTGGCTAATTTTTGTATTTTTAGTAGAAACGGGATTTCACCATGTTGGCCAGGGTGGTCTAAATCTCCTGACCTCATGATCCACCTGCTTCAGCCTCCCAAAGTGCTGGGATTACAGGTGTGAGCCACTGTACCTGGCCTAGAGAGATGTTACAAACTTTTTAACAACTAGATCTTCTGAGAATTCTACAATGAAACAGCACTAGGGAATGGCGCTAAACCATTAGAAACCACCCACATGATCCAATCACCTCCCACCATGTCCCATCTCCAACACTGGGGATTACAATTCAACGTGAGATTTGGGTGGGGACAAAGAGCCCAACCACATCAGTTGGCAACACCAAAGACTGTCTTTCTATCTCTCCCCATCAAAACTATTTTCATAAATGTTATTAATGTTTCTCTGTTGCTGAAACCAATGAGCTTCTTTCAGACCTTTATTCGACATGCAGGAACTGATGCTGATAGCCACTCCTTTCTCTCAGGCTTGTTTCTTCTCTTGTCCAGATGGTGATTAGGAGCCTCAACTCAGGCTCTGAATCCCATGTCTACCATCAATTAGCTGCGAGACCTTGAGAACATTACCTAGCCTCTCTCTGCCTCACTTTCCAGTCTGTAATATGGTGATAATCATTATATCTACTTGACAAGACTGTTGTAATGATTAAATCTGTGTATGTATGTAAAGTGTTTAGAATAGTGCCTGCTACCTAATAATCACTATACATGTGTCTTCTATTTTCATCCTGTTGTTCCACGTTATCTTGTTTTTCCTTCCTTCTGACAGTTCCTTATAAGCCTATTCACTTTATCTCCCTTTGTGTCCCAACTGCTGCCTTAAATTTTGATGCTATCTTTTCTTGACTCTTTCTTTGTGTTTCTCTAAATCATCTGACACATATCTAGTTTAAAACAGGCCTTATTTCTAAGTAGCAGACCCAAGTTTTCAACTTTCTACTGAATACCTACTTCTTAGTATCTCATAGGCATTGAAACGCAACATCTCTTCATATAGATTATTTTTCTTCCCCATCTCCTCCCAAAAAGAGCACAAAACAAAACCCAGTGAATGGTACTACTAAGGTTATGTATATTCAGTTGCCTAAATCCAAGTACAGACTGAGATCCCCCTAACCCATATTTGTCACATCCCCAGAGCATACAAGAAAAGTGATCAGCAGCATTAATATGTATATATTCCATAGCACTCTTTGAATTTCTTACCTCCTTTCTACACTCATTGCCACTACCTTAGTTTAGGCTTTTTTTTTTCAGCATTTCCAGCTCCTAATTGGTCATTCTAAAGTTCAATCACATTCTCCAACCCATTTCCCATATTATAGTCAGTCAGCATGACTTTTCTAAAATGAACGTCTCTTTACATCTCCTCTTGCTTAACGCTCTCTGCTTATTTGCCTACATTCTTCAAGAAGAACTCTTAAATCTTTTGTGTGACATACAATGCCCTGCATAATCTATCCCATATTACTTGTTTTATATCATTTCTAGCTAATCTCACATTATGCCCCAACTTTATGCCCCAATCCTTCTGAAGAGCCTATAATTTTCCAAGTGCTATTTAATCCTGTACACATGTTCTTCTGTTTGCCTAAAATGCCACCTCCATCGCAAAAAAGTTTCTGCTTTGCAATTGCTGCTTATCGAACAACCACAAAATGTGAGTCGTGTCTTTGTACACGGCTGGGATTCAGCTGGTTAGTCAGCTTATTTAAGCTGGGCTTTGCTCGAAGTGTCTCTCATCTTCCCCTTGGAGCTTGTGGGCTATCCTGGGCATGTTATTTCCATGGTGATGGTAGAGGTGCAAGAGGGAATGTGAAAATATGCAAGATCGCTTAAGGCCCAGTCACAAAACTAGACAACTATCACTTCTGCCTAATAATTGGTCAAACCAAATGACATGTGTCTATTCTGAGTAAAAAAGATGGGAAATACGTCCTCCCTCTTTTGTGGGAGGGACTGCAAGGTCATATGGTAAAAGTGTGAGTACAGTGAAGAAAGTGTTAGAACCAGTAATACAATCTACAACTGCCTATCCTTTGCCTTGCCTAATGATTCTGTAGGTTTCATTTCAGTCACTGCTTCTTCTAGATAGGTTGGCCTGGCTTGCAGTCTAATTTTGGTGTTCCTATGTGCTTTCCTAGTAGCTGGAACAGTTTGTTTTGTCATTATGAGCACATTTATAATTGTTATTTGCCAGGACCTTTATTTTTTCTTTCCATTGTACTAAATGTTCTTTTAGGGTAACAATTGTGTTTTGATTTTATCCCACTCAGCAACCTAGAACATAGGATGTATACTCACTAATTGTTTGGGATATTGTTGAATAAGTGGATACATAAACACAAGAGTAATTGAATGAAAGAATGAATGCATGAGTGTTGCAAAGAGAAGGTGATAAAGACCTGAACCAGGGCAGTAGTGATTAGAATAGAGGGGAGGTAACCAATGTAAGCCATGTTTAGGAGATACAATTGGCAAGCCTTGGTGATGACTGATTGTAGAGGAAAGAGTAGTAGAAATAAGCAAGATATTTAGGATGTCTCTCAGGTATATGTTTAGAGTAGTTGAGTTAATTAAGGACCATTCACCTGAATAAGAAAAAAAGGAGGTAAGAAAATACTGGAGAGGAAAAAAAATAAAGATTTAAATATGGTATATAGCTCTTCATTTCAACATGAACCCTACAATTAAACAATGAGTTACTAGGAATGTATATTTGGATAAAAACTCATCACATTAGTATGGTGTAATTTATGTGGATATGAATTTCAGAAGTTACTCACACACTGAGATAAAGGAAAGACAATTCTGCATAAAACCTTACACTTAAAATTCAAGACCTTAAGACTGCCACCTGTCCTTAAGAGTCATGGAAAATGGGGCAACTCTGAACACTCTCAACTTCAGTTTCCAAATCTGCAAAATGGGGACAAAATCTAGATCACTGCGATGTCATGGGTTAAAATAAGACAATGTACTGGGAAAACACAGCCTTGCAAATAACAAATAAAGGTAAGTATTTTATAACACTCCATTTCAGGGTTTCTCAAACCTGATTGACATTTTGAGCCAGATGATTCTTCATTAGGGTGAGGAATGGGAGTTGTCCTGTGCATTTTAGCATGTTTAGTAGCATCCCTGGCCTCTATCCACCAGATGCAGTAGCATTCTCTAGTGTTACAACCAAAAATGTCTCCAGTCATTGTCAGATGACCGCGTTGGGATGGCAAGTAGGTATATCAAATCAATACTCCCCACTCCTTTTGACAACTACCACTGTATCTGAATCTGAACCTAGGAGGTAGATGGAAGTTGCAGGGTATTTTAGGAGGCAAGGAATTATTAAGATATAGACAGGAATATTTTCCATGCACAATTCACACTAGTAAACTGACTAAAGGAATCTTAGATAAATCTATAGTCAATGCCATTCCCATTAAACTATAAATGACATTCTTCACAGAATTAGAATAAACTATTTTAAAATTCATGTGAAACCAAAAAAGAGCCCAAATAACCAAGACAATCCTAAGTAAAAAGAACAAAGCTAGAGGCATCACGCTACCTGACTTCAAACTATACTACAAGGCTACAACAACCAAAACAGCATGGTACTGATACATAAACAGACACATAGACCAGTGGAAAAGAATAGAGAACTCAGAAATAAGACCACACACCTACAACTGTCTTATATTTGACAAACCTGACAAAAACCAGCAATGGGGAAAGAATTCCTTATTTACTAAATGATGCTGGGAGAACTGGCTAGCCATATGCAGAAAACTGAAACTGGATCCCTTCCTTACACCTTATACAAAAATTAACTCAGAATGGATTAAAGACTTAAATTTAAAATCCAAAACTATGAAAACCCAACAAAAAAATCTAGGTGATACCATTTAGGACGTAGACACAGGCAAAGATTTCATGATGAATACGCCAAAAGTAATCGCAGCAAAAGCAAAAATCGACAAATGGGATCTAATTAAACTAAAGAACTTCTGCACAGCAAAAGAAACTATCATCAGATTGAACAAACAACCTACAGAATGGGAGAAAATTTTTTCAATCTATCCATCTGACAAAGGTCTAATATCCAGAGTCCAAAAGGAACTTAAACAAATTCACACACACAAAAAAAACCAAACGACCCCATTAAAAATTGGGCAAAAGACGTGAACCGAAACTTCTCAAAATAATACATTTATGCAGTCAACAAACATATGATAAAAGGCTCAGATTCATTGATCATTAGAGAAATGCAAATCAAAACCACCGTGAGAGACCATCTCACATCAATTATTATGTTGGTGCAAAAGCAATTGTGGTTTTTGCCACTGTAAGTAATGGCACCAGCCTAATAGAATGGCAATTATTAAAAAGTCCAGAAACAACAGATGCTGACAAATTTGCAGAGAAAAAGGATTGCTTTTACACTGTTGATGGGAGTGTAAATTAGACCATTATGGAAGGCAGTGTGGCGGTTCTTCAAAGATCTAGAGACAGAAATACCATTTGACCCAGCAACCCCATTACTGGGCATATGTCCAAAGGAACATAAATCATTCTAGTATAAAAATATATGCACACATATGTTCATTGCAGCAATATTCACAATAACAAAGACATGAAATCAACCCAAATGCCCATCAATGATAGACTGGATAAAGAAAATGTGGTACATGTACACAATGGAATACTGTGCAGCCATAAAAAGAAAAGAGATCATGTCCTTTGTGGGGACATGGATGGAGCTTGAAGCCATTATCCTTAGCAAACTAACACAGGACACCACTTGTTCTCACTTCTAAGTGAGAGTTGAACAATGAGAATACTTGGACACGTATGGCAATAACATACACTGGGGCCTGTCGGGGTGGAGTTGGAGGAAGGAGAGCATCAGGAAGTATAGCTAAAAGATGCTGGGCTTAATATGCAGGTATTGGGTTGATCTGTGCAGCAAGCCACCAGGGCCCACGTTTACCTATGTAATAAACCTGCACATGCTGCACATGTACCCACAAACTTAATAAAAGTTGAAGGAAAAAATAAGTGGTCTAAATATCCAAAGCATAAAGTCAGTAGTATATCCTTCCACTTCTCCCATTTCTAACTCCATGTCATGAATTCAATTGCTATCATCCATATGTTCTAAGTCTCCAGGTTATTCTTTAAAGCTAGAATATTCATCTCCAAGCTTCCTTTGGTCTTTTCCCCCCAGGATCTGTAAAAGTCAGTTCTCCAGTTTTCCAAGCCTGAACTCTATTCTCCACTATCTCCTTCCAAAAAATTTATCTCTTAGATATTTCTTGCTCTATGTAAGGTAATTTTGCACAGTTGCTAGATATTAGCAGCAGCTCTTATTTGTTTGCATAATTGATGGCATTTCTAATGTAATAACTGGAATTCTTTCATGGCCTTAAAGGTTATAGAAAATCAGAGGTCTCTTTAAAATGGAAGATGGAAGGACTGTAAGAGATGGGAAATGAGAAAAGTTTGAAATGAATGAATTTTTCAAAATAGGGATGTATTTCTTTTGAAAATTCAAAGATGTAAAAAGAAGAAAAATATGCTTAAAGCATAGGTGGATCACGATAATATTTAATGTTCAGATAGAAATTTTATGATTAAACATTTTGTGAATAGAGACAAATAGCTTGATATGGTCAGAGAAACATATTTTTAACCTTAAATTACCTGTCACTTTAAGTCAGATAAAAATAGTTGGTCCAATAAAATATTGATTTTCACTCCCTAGACTGGATTTTAAGTGGAAATAAGTCAATGAAAAATAAGCTCCCACTTAGAAGATATTTTCTAGGGAGAGAAGGATCCAGGAAAAAAACAGATGTACTCTGATAGGCAGGACCTGGAGTTGATGACCGTGAGTACACAAAGGAACCCTGAGTCCTAACCAAGGGGTAAGAAGAATATGTAAGATGGGTTGTTCCTTCAGATTATGCTGTGGTATCAAATCTACTGCTCAGGTCTCCTTTTTTTCTATAAGAACAAATCCAAAATAAACTTTGATCCCCAAGCACCTAAGTCCTAGCATAAGAAGGTCATCGCTATCTGTCCTTTGCCGAGTGCCCATCTTGAGTACAAAAGCCCAGACAAGGAATATCTTCCATTTGAAACCAGGACGGAGACCATGGAGACCTCACATGTTTTATAGAACAACTATAGAAGTTACCCATTTCTTTTTCCTACTTCAGCCAATAAATAAGTCTTCTTGCCTTGTACAGAAAAACTTCTGAACAATTTGAGTTTTGCCCAGGGGACATCTACATGGGAATGCAAGTATATAGTTAAATATTTGAACCTTGAACTCACTAAGAATCTTGGCTAAAGATAAATATTTGGAAGCAGTGAATCAATAGGCAGTAATTGTAACCATGTGGATGTACATATGGATTATTTATGTATGCATGATGGATGGGTTTTCTCAGGCTTTCAAGTTAGTTATTTCCTTTTATGGGCCATTAAAGTGATTTGTCTATACACTATTAAAACATGCTACATTCTGTGTCTGTTTACATGTTTATTTCTTCTGTAGAAATAGGAACTCCTGTGGACAGCTTGTGTATATTAATATTTCTGGTGCCAAATGTTTAATAACTAATTGAAGAAAAGTTACAGAGAGAGCTTTAAAATATACTCTTACACTGAGTATGATGTTCTCTATCTGAAAGTTCACTCATAGAGCCAGTCATGATGTGTTTTTTCTCCAGAGTTTGGTGGGCTTTCATAAACTCATTTATATAATCTAATTCAGATTCCCTTTCATTGCTATGTATTAAAGGAAAGGTCATTAAAATTGCAAGCTGTTGTTTCAGAAGAAAGTTCTTGGTATGCAATTATCAAATATGTCCATTAGCTGTATGTACTCTGTTTTCCCTAAACAATCCCACTGAGTAGATTATATAAATGAAATACTATTTATAACCAAAAGTTTCTAAAATTTTCACTTGTTGAAATTCCGTGTTTTCCAAATGTTAAATACTTTAAGCAGAAAATGTTTAATCATATTATCAAATGAAGAGTAATAAAATAAAAGGTATGATTTTGTAGCCAAGAATATTTAACAAGAGGACTCTGAAACAATTATTGTAATAAAAAATTTTTAAAAAGCACAACTTTCCATATTTTTCTCTCCCCCACTTTTGTTTGCTCATGTGCAAATAAAACAAATGAAGCAAAATTTCTGTCTGTAGATGACATGGTTTGTGTTTGTCTTTTTCTAATGTAGTATTTCTTGTACTTGTGCAAAAAAGTAATTATTATTACCAAAGGATTAGATAAATATAAATTATAGTTAGAAAAACGGGTAATAAATAAACATAAAAAATAACATTTTCACAGGAACTCAACAAATAAAAATACATTAATTAACCTCTTAAAAGCAACATTCACTTACAAAATTCTATCACGTAACTTAGCTAGTTTCTGCAGAACTCTTTAGCAAGCCATCAACTTGATACAGAAGAAAAGGATAAACATCAATTAGGTAAACAGTTAAGGCTGGTCCTCAGAGAAGCACCCTGCCTGAAAAATCACAGCTACAGGCAAAAATAGAGCAGGCTGGGGAAAACTTGGGCTGCACCTGCACAGATAAGCAGGCAAAGCAGCCATGGGCCAACACAGAAGCCTTTTGTTCTTTGTGTAATTGGCAGGCACCCAGGAAAAGTTTCCTCCCCTTCTCAGACATGTACATGATGGGAACTTGCACAGGGAGGAGAGGGGCTTACCTAAAACAAACCCACAGTTACACAAACAAAAGAAGTGCACATTGTGCCTGCCTAGAGACATACCCAGAACTACATAGGCAAGGGGGAATTATGCAGACAGCTTTATGGATAAGAGAAGTTACTCAAACAGCTATAAAGATGAGAGGAGTTTCTCATAAAAGCTTTTGGATTCAACTGTAAAAACAGCAACCCACTTGGGTTCCCCTCTCCACTGAGGAGACCTTTTTGCTTTCACTTATTAAACTTTCACTCCAACTTCACTCTGTGCCCTCAATTGTCTCAGTCATAAGATAACAAGATCAGATAACACCTTAGATAAGACCAATGACCTTCCACTGTTTCAAATTAACATTGTAATCTGAAATACTCATTTGAATATAATTTTAGTTTTTTTAATCACTATGAAGTTAATCTCTGCATAATTATTTCAATGTAAAGCAGTGTCACATACATCAACATCATGTATCTTTTGACCTTTAGGTTGTGGACTCAAGCCTTGGAATTTATTTCTTTACCCCAAACCTGATAGTTCTCCTAAAGTCAAAGTTTTGCTTTCAATACATATGCAGCAGTTTCAAGGTAAACCATGTCACCTTGGAAATTGTTATAAGATTTTTAACTGCATTCAACTTTGCGCAGTTTAGATTAGAGTGTTCCAGCTTAATTTCTGAATCTCGTATTATTATTAAGATAATAGAGAAGCAGGGAGTGGGGATTGTGAATCCAGGTTGCAGAATTTCAAGTTTTTGTTTAGTTGCTTCCCTATGACTAATGAAATCAGCATACAATACTGTTCATTTTGGTGTGAGTCTGACCTATGAAGTGGAGGAATTTAGAAATATTTAAAAATCAATTCTAATTTTGTATCAAACAACAGGTTGATAGAGCTAAAAGATGTAGTAGCAGTGAGATAACTGAATCTTTTGTATTATTTAGGCAGAACCATTCTGTAATCAAAGGCTTTCTTTATTCTAAAAGCTGATAATTATAATTTATTCTTGAAGCATACACTTAACATTTTTGTTTGAGTACATAAAACAGCAAACAATGTTTGAGTGTTTTATCAATCATTTTACCTACGTTTTTCCTCTCTCATGATAAAGAGACTTTTAGAAATAAAATTCAGATGAACCAAGTAACAACCAGAGAGTCAGTGACCAAAAACCCCAATTAAAATGGAGAACTTAGAAATTACTCAATGAATTCAGTTCCTTAAAATATATCATTTTTTCACAAAACACATAACCAGCCTGCCCTCCTTTTCCCTAACCTATAATTTCCCTACTCCCATTTTTGCCCCAAATAATCTTATTGCCTGATTCATTTTTCTTATATAATAATGATAATAATAATAATGTATCACCATCTACCTAGCTCTTAAAATGTAAAAATTTCTGTGCAAAAGAACTTGTCATATTCTGTCTCTTCTAATCCTTTGAATAAATGTAGAGTTAGATAGTATTTTACAAGTAGGAAAATAGATTCAGAGACTAGGCATATCTAAATTAAAGGCACAGAGGTACTAAATAACAGAGCCAGGATTCTATTTAGGTTACTCTGTTTGCGCCATCTTTGATGGTGTTAACCACCAATCTATAAGGCATCTTTGAAGGATCAGGACTCAGGAGGCCTAAAAAGTTAGATAGAAATCTCTAACTTGAAACTTTAACAACCTAATACCTGATTTTCCCTTTCAGCATTTATGTGTGTTAATATGGGTGTTTTATTGTAGCCCCAGCTGTATGCATGGCATTAATGATCTTACCAAGTATTTTTAACTGCTAAGATAGTTTTCCATTGTATAATAATATTACATTAGACTAAAATTTTTTGAATTTTTAGGTTGGCACAAAAGTAATTGAGGTTTTTGTCATTGAAAGTCAATGTATGCCAACCTAATATTATTTAGTTTTTGAATAGAATGCATTTTCTCTCTTCCAATCTTCTTTCTTCATTCTTAATAACATTTCTAGAATATATCCTAAAGTTTATACTGAGAAAAAACTCAGGTATTTAATATATGGTCAAGATGCAAATACATAGAAATGTGTGTGCATTTGTATGCAAATGTATATATACATATATATTGCATGCATATAATAGCATATACAATTATGAATATATATATACTGCAAATATATGTATATCTTTTTATTTAAAGAAATATTCTGAAGTCAAAAGAGCATTAAATATTATAAAACTAAGTGAAAATTAGAGAACTAATATTCTTTAACACAATTCTAGGCATTAAAATAGGTAGTGGCAAATGAATTCTGAAAAGCAGAATCTTAAATGAAACTGAAAAAGATGCTAAGTTACTGCCATGAATTTAACATGAACAGAACTTGTCTCTACCTGCAGGTGTTAAGTGTGATATTTCTTTGTTTTTACAGTGAAGTAGAATAAGTATCACAACTCTTAACTGTATACAATAAAGGAAATTTTGGTTGCAAAAGAAGCATCTAATTCTGTATTTGACTTTTACAATATCATGGTACTTTAACCCTGACTATCAACCTGAATATTCTCCTTCAAAAAAGAAAAGAAAAAAAGAAAAATAAAGATCTTAGCAACTTAGAGTAAATTATTGAAAAGTGATCTGTTTTATTTCTGCCTGCCTTGAAGAAGTATTGTGCTTTAAAAGGTTTTCATGTAAACAGGACACATTGACTCTTCTTTCTCCCTCCTTCCTTCTTTTTTGTTATCCATCTCCTTTTTCTCCCTTTCCTTTCCCTCCCCTCCCTCCCTCCCTCTCTCCCCCTTCCTTCCTTCCTTCTTCCTTCCTTCCAACTAACTTATTCATTTTGAGTCAACTCTGTCCCCACGAACTGCCATAGTTTTTGCAACAGAATATTGTGGAGTGAATAAGCACACATACTGTCTAATTTCCCATTCCTCGTACACAGCACTAATCCCAGAGCTCTGCAACCATACTTTAGTCAGAGGTTGAACTAATAAAATATTATTTTCAATTATTACACAAACATAGATTACTTCTACTGCAGCAAAGTTTTGATTTTGTTTTGTTTTGTTTTTCAGATGGGTGGGGCTGCAGGTGCAGTGGCTCATGGCTGTGATCCCAGCAATTTGGGAGGCCAAGGCAGGAGGATCATTTGAGCCCAGGAGTCCAAGACCAGCCTGGGCAACATAGGGAGATCCCATCTCTACAAGTTTTTTTTTTGTTTTTTTTGTTTGTTTTTTTTTTTTTTTTTAATTAGCCATGTATGGTGGCATGTGCCTGTAGTCCAGGCTACTTGGGAGGCTGAGGTGGGAGTGTCCCTTGGACCAGGGAGTTTTAAGTTGCAGTGAGTCATGATTGCACCACTGTACTGTAGCCTGAGCAGCAGAGCTAGACCCTATTTCAAAAATAAATAAATAAATAAAAGAAAAGGAAAAAAAGGAAGGAAAAAGAAACTCGAGGGGAGACAGCTGCTGATTCCTTTTTGGATATTTGTGCATTAAGTTATGAAAATGAGTCCTAGACGCACCTTAGTGCCAGGGGAGCTGTGACATCCTCCTAAAGACCACTGTTTGTTATGGCCAAGAACCAAATAAGGTCTAGTGGATGGTATAGCATGTATTATTTGTAATACCTTCAATATTGAGGGGGTTTTCTCAGGAGGATTATCTGTCTAGAAACATTAGGAAGCTTTGCTAAGAGGATGACAATGCAGGAGGTAACTGCACTTGCTCTTCAGTCTGAAACCACAGAGTAATTTCTGTCCATCACAGAAACATTATAACAATGGGGCACTCCCTTTTAAAGAAAATGCCAGGGTTCCAGTAAGAGGGGGCTTGCTGAAAAGAATTAAGGTGCAATGGAGAGAGATGTTGCAGGGCTTGCAGAACTTTGTGCTATGACTCATTTGCAACCTTTTGCAAAACTTAATGTGGCAAAAGTACTGCGTTATTATGATGTACCACGTGGTATCCCAATTTGTCATCTTCAACTTGACATAGCTTTTATTGAGGGGTACAAGAAGAAACCCCACATTGGCTGAGGAAAATTTTTCTACTTACATCCCACACGGATATTTAAAAATATATTCCTAGAATATGGCATTTACAGGAACATGTTTCACTTTAGTACTTCTGAAAGAAGACAGCTTTTTTTACCCTTTGAGTGGAAGAATCTATGATTCTAACACATCACCACTAGAGGGCCAGTGGAGCACACCTTATTTGGTAAATGGTGGTGGGTCGGGGCAATGCAGTCTCCCAACACTTGAGTTTACTTTGCATCGTTTATCTTTTTGCAGTACTGACTGTTTTATTAATTAAAATGAAATTCTAAATTTCTTTTTTCTTGTCACTTTACTGTTTGTAGTTTCAGAAAACATTATGTCCATTATTTCGAGCACTGAGTCGGGAGCAAATTAGAATATTTTCTTCTGCAGAGAAAAAATTATTACATGGAAGACTATTCCTTCCCAAGCCCCATTATTTTCCAATATAATCACTTAATTTAGTTTATAATATAGTTGTTATAATGACATGCGATGTGGGAAGCTGAAAAAGGAAAATATAAAAACCTGCACAATGTAACAATGATTGGAGAAAGGCATCTCATTTCTTTCATTGCAAGAAATGGAATACTTTCCATGAGATAGCTCATAAATGAGAACATCATGGTAATGTAGTGGTTTTGGAATGCACAGAAGTTAAACTTTACAAAGACAAATATAAATATATCTCAAGGAAAACGTCTGCCCAAAGCAATCAGTAGCAAATGTCTTCATATATTTATTACTAGACTATTTCTAATTTCAGATAATAATAGTCTGTTATGTAAAGCATAAGACAATAGAATTTCTGCTTTCAGAGACTAATTTTTATGAATGATAATGTATAGAGATGACAGAAATAATAGGTTATGAAGTTTTCAATGTTAACTTTGTTCAAAATCCTTTTTTATAATGTTAGGGAACATCATATTTCTTGAGTGCAATAAATGTGTCAGAGATGACCCCAATATAAAAGACTTAGATTACTTTGTGGGTTTTATCAAACCTTACTTGGTTTGATTTTCAACTGAAAATTTAGATCAAGTAATTATACAATGATTTGTATATGATGACAATGTTGCCCTGACTTGCAAGCATGCTTAAAATGAATGAATGTGTGTGTATATATATGTATAGTCTTTCTCTCTCTCTCTCTCTCTATATATATATAATATATACTCCTACTAATAACAGGTTTCCTCTCCTTTTTCCTTTAATAATACTTATTATGTATATATAATGAGTATATATATATATACGTCTTTATGACGTGTATACAGTTTTTCACATGTGAGTTTTCATATATCAGTAGTGATTTTAGAAATATTTGTAGTTTTTCTTCTTCTACTAAAAATTTAATTATATATTATCCTATTATTCTTCACCTATTTCTGTTATAGTAACTGCCACATTGCGTAAGATTATTTGCCCAAATGTTAGTTGCTCCTACTCTTCCGTGAACTCTCTGAGGGGCAAGACAGTGTATATTATTCATCCCCAAATCATCACATCTATTTATGGTTTGGTCCTTAATAGAAATTCAGTAACTTTAATTAGACTTCTTTTAGTGATGGTAAATTTGGGAACAAATGAAATAGATTTTGTTTTACTTTTTTTTTCGCTCCAGTCTCCTGAGTGTAGACATTTATTGTTCTTTGTAGATGACTTACAACCTAATCTCAAAAGCACTGCTAATTAACACCTCTATGATGTGTGATGTGCACTGGTGTCAGACAGAACAGATTCTAATCGTTGCTTCACTACTTAGCAATAGTGATAGTAATAGGAGCTAACATGCTGAACATTTGCTGTATGTCAGGTGCTCTTCAAAATACTTGATGCATTCTTTAACTCAATAAATGCCTTGATAAAATTTGGCAAAATGCCCATTTTAAACAAAATCTTTAAACTTGGAGGATCGGTATGTCTTTGTCTAGAGTTAATGACATACCGAATATAAAGCAACTGCCAATATTAGCTTTCCTACTAATAACAGGTTTGCTCCCCTTTCCTTTAATAAAACTTTTTTGTTCACCGATGATCATAATTCCAATGTTCATTGCTTCTACCACTGACTCAACACTTGCATTGAGGCAGTAACTTACTGTGTCCGGAATTGGTGGGTTCTTGGTCTCACTGACTTCAAGAATTAAGCCGCGGACCCTCGCATTGGGTGTTACAGCTCTTAAGGTGGCGCGTCTGGAGCTGTTTCTTCCTTCTGATGTTCGGATGTGTTCAGAGTTTCTTCCTTCTGGTGGGTTCGTGGTCTCGCTGGCTCAGGAGTGAAGCTGCAGACCTTCGCGGTGAGTGTTACAGCTCTTATGGCGGCGCGTCTGGAGTTGTTTGGTGGGCTCGTGGTCTCACTGCTTCAGGAGTGAAGCTGCAGACCTTCGCGGTGAGTGTTACGGCTCATAAAAGCAGTGTGGACCCAAACAGTGAGCAGTAGCAAGATTTATTGCAAAGAGCAAAATAACAAGGCTTCCACAGCGTCAAAGGGGACCAAACTGCTTGCCGCTGCTGGCTGGGGCAGCCTGCTTTTATTCTCTTATCTGGCACCACCCACGTCCTGCTGATTGGTAGAGCCCAGTGGTCTGTTCTGACAGGGCACTGATTGGTGCGTTTACCATCCCTGAGCTAGACATAAAAGTTCTCCACATCCCCATCGGATCAGTTAGATACAGAGTATGGACACAAAGGTTCTCCAAGGCCCCACCAGAGCAGCTAGATACAGTGTCGATTGGTGCACTCACAAACCCTGAGCTAGACACAGGGTGCTGATTGGTGTGACTGCAAACCTTGAGCTAGATACAGAGTGCAGACGGGTGTATTTACAATCCTTGAGCTAGACATAAAGGTTCTCCAAGGCCCCACCAGAGCAGCTAGATACAGAGTGTCAACTGGTGCATTCACAGACCCTAAGCTAGACACAGGGTGCTGATTGGTGTATTTACAATCCCTAAGCTAGACATAAAGGTTCTCCACATCTCCACCAGACTCAGGAGCCCAGCTGGCTTCACCCAGTGGATCCCGCACCGGGGCTGCAGGTGGAGCTGCCTGCCAGCCCCGCGCCGTGTGCTCGCACTCCTCAGCCCTCGGATGGTCGATGGGACGGGGCGCCGTAAAGCAGGGGGCGGTGCTCGTCGGGGAAGCTCCGGCCGCACAGGAGCCCGTGGAGGGGGTGGGAGGCTCAGGCACGGCGGGCTGCAGGTCCTGAGCCCTGCCCCGCGGGAAGGCAGCCAAGGTCCTGTGAGAAATCGAGCGCAGTGCCCGTGGATCGGCACTGCTGGGGGACCCAGCACACCCTCCGCAGCCGCCGGCCTGGGTGCTAAGCCCCTCATTGCCCGGGGCCGGCAGGGCCGGCCGGCTGCTCTGAGAGAGGGTCCCGCCAAGCCACGCCCACCCGGAACTCCAGCTGGCCCGCAAGCGCCGCGCGCAGCCCCGGTTCCGCTCTCGCCTCTCCCTCCACACCTCCCTGCAAGCTGAGGGAGCCGGATTCCGCCTTGGCCAGCCCAGAAAGGGACTCCCACAGTGCAGTGGTGGGCTGAAGGGCTCCTCAAGTGCCGCCAAAGTGGGAGCCCAGGCAGAGGAGGCGCCGACAGCGAGTGAGGGCTGAGGCCAGCTAGCACACTGTCACCTCTCATTACTAGGTATTTTATGTAAGTATCTTATCTCATTTTTAAAGTAACCACATGTAACTGCTAGCATCTTCTTTCTTTAATATGCTAGGAAAATGAGACAGAAAAAGGGTAATGTATAACTTGACTATTGACCCTATAAAAGAGCAATGTAAAGTTGCCTATTGACCCTATAACCATTTGGGGATTTAAGCACAGTCACAGCCTGATACAGAAGACTATTGTTTGTTAACCTCTATGTGATACTGTTACCTAAATCCACAAAAACGGAGTTCATCATTGATCTGTTGTGCTTCAGTAAATGACTTCTGGACCAGCTTTATATACTGGTACCTTTTTGTTTACACTATAGTGACTCATTATTTTGTCATTCTGTTCTGTGGCAACCTACTTGAATTTTTTTTCTCGTGTTCTTTTGAAATTTTAATTTTAATTGACAAATAATAATTCCATATATTTGTGGGGTACAATGTGATATTTTGATATATATTTACAATGTGAATAATTTAATCAGGCTAATTCACAAACTTTTTATTTCAAATAACATTACTCAATTTAGCATTCACTTAGGTTATTAGTTAGAAGAATGTAGACCGCTTAGGTGTTCTTCCTCTGCCTCTCTCTTCATCTGTCATGCGTAGTCGATCATATCCTCTCTGCCTCATAAGGTTGTAAGAATAAAATGAAAACAAAAACAGGTGAGAAGTTAAGGAAATAACTTTAATTAATTATCACCACTTTTATTTTAAGGAAGAGATTTAGAATATCTTTAAATCTTTGTTCACAGAAACGTTACACAACATGATACCATGTCAGGTCACAATATTTTCAATGTAGAACTGCTGCCTCAATATAACCAAAAAATCAATCTCATTAATGGTTTAAGAATTAAAATAGATTTTATATCATTATGCTCTTTAATCAAGAGACTTACTCGAGACTGAAGGCTGAATTGAGACTTACATTGACTTTGTTTGATCTACAAGCAATTATTTGAAAAATATGCTGCTCTTTTTCGTTACCTTTATAATCAAGCAAGTAGCGCTTGTAAGTTATTGCACGAAATACAATTTGATTTAGAATATCCACATATATCTAGTTCACAAAAATTTAATTTTGTACATATAATATTATACACATTTTATGCTTATAATAATTTATGAGGGTTTGAATATTCATATTTAATGTATGATGTGAAATAATTTGTAGTGAACTTGCTGTTTACTAATATTGATTATCTTGGAATGTTACAAGATTATTTTCTAAAATGTAATTTGCATAATCATAAGCAAAATCCCACTTAGTTATGGGCCACATGCAGCCAGAAGAAAAGTAAAAGGTGTAAAGATTCAGGATTAAGAGTGAGGAATTGGGCCGGGCGTGGTGGTTCACGCCTGTAATCCCAGCACTTTGGGAGTCTGAGGCAGGGGGATCACAATGTCAGGAGATTGAGACCATCGTGGCCAACATGGTGACAACCGGTCTCTACTAAAAATACAAAAATTACCTGGGCGTGGTGGCATGCACCTGTAGTCCCAGCTACTTGGGAGGCTGAGGCAGGAGAATCGCTTGAACCAGAGAGGCGGAGCTTGCAGTGAGCCGAGATTGTGCCACTGCACTCCAGCCTGGTGATAGAGCAAGACTCCATCTCAAAAAATAATAATAATAATAAAATAAACAATAAAAAAGAGACTGAGGAATCGACTTTCAAAACCAAAATGCTTCAAATTCGAACTCTTCCTTAATAATCCTCTCATGATGAGCAAAGCATGTAAATTAATTCTGCCTCAATTTTCTTATTTGTAAACTGGAGTGATAACTATATTTACCTTATGATTTATAAATTAAACTTTTTATTTTGAGATCATTGTAGATTCACATGCAGTTGTAAGAAAAAGTACAGTGAGATTCCAGGTACTCTTCACCTTGTTTTCCCCAATGGTATTGTCTTGCAAAATTATACTACTGTTTCACAACCAGGATATTGATATTTATACACTCTAGATACAGAACATTTCCATCAGAATCCATAATGTACACTTTTATAGCCACGTTTATTTCCCTCCCATTTCTACACATTCCTCAATTCCTGCTGGTAAAAATAAATAAATTTTAGAGTCTATTTGTGCATTCAGAGTTTCATGAATCCAGGCAATACCAGTCCTCAAGTGGCTAGCACTTTGCTGGGAGAGGTGAAAGGGAAAATTTTTATAAAATCTTTGTAGAAGCAAGAAAAATAGAATAGTTTTGATTGGTTAGAATGGAAAGTTTCTAGTTACAGGTTAGTTGGTGGTTTCTTATTGGTGCAGTTTCTAGTTTCTGTTTACTATTGACATTGCACTTTGATCTGCTTATATAGGAATTTAAAGTGAGACCAACGGCTTCCCAATTCGATTTTTTTAAAACATAATTCTCTCCTTTTGATGAGTCTCTTATTTATGAGAGATTGACCATTTTGGGCATGAGAGTCAGTCTGTATGATCATCATGGCAGAGTTGTCTTTGTCTCTGTGGAACTCATAAGTCAAGGCATCAGGCTTGTTGAAGAAATTCCTTTTGTTGCTCATTTTATTTTTGTTGCTCTGATCACAGTGAGACCATCTGGCATACTGTCTATGTCTGGAAACACACACTTAAGACCCTTGAGAAAATATAACATAACAGGGAGATTATAATGATGGCTATCAGGGGGATAGTACCAAGAGAGTGGAGTGTGCCCCTTAATCAAGGTCACCATGAACCAAATCAACTATTTCTAAAGAAACAGAAGAAAAGCAAAGGTCAATGACAAATATAAACCAAAAATTCAGCTCTGAGTCCAGAGGGTAATTAGTCAAGAAGATTTCTAGATTTTAGCTCAAGGCATATGTTCCTGGTTTGCAGTTTGAGTGTCCCTGCTTATGGCATTGGACATTTCAGGCAACTTCCTGAGTGGCCCACACGTCAGGCATGAGGGATATCCTCTGAAATTACATCAAGTTGTTGATCTACAGCTTGTAGTGTTTTAGAAACAGAGCAGTTCTTCTTTTTAGTGATTCCAAGTCAGGAAAGTGGGAGAAAATTGGATTGTAGGAATCTATACAAATTCAAGATCCAGTTTAATTTATAGGTAAATAATAAAACTCAAAAGCAATGATTAGAGCCACGATCTAATAACAGGTGTACTATAGTTTCTTCTGAAACATAGTTTTTCTCTCTATAGTCATCCAAATTTTTACTGAAGATAATCAGAGTAAGAATAATTTGATTACCAAATAAATTTAGTCTCATCAAACTTGGCCTATTTGTATAAGTGCAGCAAGACAGTAAGAATAGTGATTGGCCATATAGGTGCTTTTATTTATTTATTTTTCTGTTGTTGTTGTTATTGTTGAGATGGAATCTTTCTCTGTCGCCCAGGGTGGAGTGCAGTGGCACAACCTCAGCTCACTGCAACCTCTGCCTCCCAGGTTCAAGCGATTCTCCCACCTCAGCCGTTCAAGTAGCCGGGACTATAGGCATGCACCGCCACACCCAGCATATATATATACACACACATATATGTATATATAAACATATATGTATGTATATGTATGTATGTATACATATATGTATGCATATATATACATATATGTGTGTATATATATATATATATATTCAGTTATATACATATATATATTCACCATGTTGGCCAGGCTGGTCTCAACTCCTGACCTCAAGTGATCCGCCCACCTCAGCCTCCCAAGGTTCTGGGGTTACAAGCATGAGCCATGGCGCCCGGCCTGAGGCTCTTTTTAAGCTTGCTTTGGTGAAATTTTGATAAAAAACCTCAGATCAGACTTCTAAAAATCCTCTCCAGGGTGAGAAGCCAAGCCGAAGACTCACTATCAGACTGTGCCTCTAATACCTATAGACTTGAATAAACTCTTCTCGAAGTCTCTAGAATATTTAGAGGTTCTTGGGATTGCCAGGAAGTGACATTCTTAACTCACTGTAAGGTGAGGAACCTTGTAAGGAAACCATGTATGTACCTGATACATTCAAGGTACCAGGTCAGTTTTTCCAGGGGGCTTTTATTATCTGCATAAAGTCAATCTCAGTTTCTTATAGTTGTTTGGTTACATCTGGTTCTATGCTCGTTCTTCTATATGACATTCCCGTCAAAACATTGGTAATACGAACAGTTTTTCTAACTGTGTTGTCACAAAAAGAGCAGATTCTTATTGAACTTATGCAAATAACTATATAGCCATAAAAATAACAATACTCACAGATGGTTTCCAAATTCTGGGGGAATCAGGTAGATAGAAAAAAGTAATCATTTTTTTCAAAAGTATAATTTGCCAAATTGCTGTAAGTTATAGGTAGCTTTAAAGAAAAAGAAAAAATATTCCTTAAATCTGAAGAGTAAAGCATTAAAGAACTAGCAATGTTTCAAATAAAAAATCATAAACATTGTCCTCATCAGTTATTCAGTCCCATGCAATTAAGACTTGTTCTGCTTGATCTTGGTTAGCAGTTTCATGAACACAGTTTCTTTATTAGAGTCCTGGAAATTCTTACCCAGTCTGATAGAAACAATTTTGGACTGTGGCTGAGTGCAAATGCTTTTGAGAAAAATCAAAACAGTAACTGTCTATGAATGACAAAGAATGGCCGTGGTTAAAAATCTGAGAAGAGTTCATTATAATAATAACACAATTGGCAAATAAAAGTAGCTCTTTTCTGTATCATACAGCATTTTAACATAATAATCAAAATTATGATTGATAACATCAGATTTCTAAAAATTTCATACAGTTTCTGGAATACATATTAGCAATGTATTGATATGGGTTAACATAAAACTCAAAGAAGGTTAAACATCATTTCTCATTTGGCAATGCTTCCCACATAATTTAACATATCAAATGAACCCAATAAGTTTTATATACTATTCCCCACCTATCATGGGGTATATGTTCTAAGACTCCCAGTAAATATCTGAAATCATGGATGATACTGAACCCTATGAGCACTATGATTTTTTTCTATGCATACAAACGTAGGGTAAGGTATAATTTATAAATTAGGCAAAGTAACAGATTAACAATAATACCTAATAATAAACTAGAACAATTTTAATCGTGTAAATGTGCTCTCTCTCTCACTTTCAAAATATTTTGTTGGCCTACACTCACCTAATATCAGATCACTATTATTAGTGAGTAACTAAAACCTTGGAAAGAGAAAAGCAAATAAACGGAGGACTACCGTATCTCTCATTTAAAGATTCTTTCAAACATTACAGGAACCCTCTGGTATGTTCCAAAGTTAGTGTGAGGACAAACAGACTTTAAAATTAGAGTTTTATTTTAAGAAGTTTGTAAAAAATGTCAATAGGTCTAAAACACTTGATTAAACAGAATCATCAGTTGTTCTGAAACAAAGGCAAGTACAGGAATGTTGCAGAGTTGTACACAAAAGCTTAGGTCTTCTAATATTGAAAAGACTCGCTTTTTTCAGTTATGAAAGTCCTAATAAAAGACAACAGGAAGCAAAAGAAATTATGTTGATAAAACACAACTCCTTGTTTCCTGCGCCAATTACTTAAAGGTAAGGAAAACGTTTTACAAAGTAAACTTTACTTTTTTTAACAGTGAAAAATCCAGCTTTCAGTTTTGTGCCAATGTACTTTTGATTTTATGGCTCATTTTTGAAGCAATTCTTACAAATTCATTCAATTATAGCTAGCTTCACTGCACATGAGATTATTCTTTCAAATTTTCTTTTTTTAGAAACCTTCTATAACTTTCTTATAACAATTCAGTTTGTCCCATATTCTTTATCTTTTTAATTGTGGAGCAATTAGTCACTCTAGGACAAAAACTACTCTCTTTTTTTCCTTAACCAAAACACATCCTCATACTTCTTTCTTTATAAAACGTGCCTGCTTCCTTGCATACAGAGTCATTCCCTTATTGTTTCTAGAAGTTTGTATTACATATAATAATCAGCATTTTTAACTTTTAGTAACTTTAACTTTTACTAAAAACTAGCAGGCATTGTTAACTGCTTTAGATTAGCATTTTGTAGATAAACATCTTCTCGTAATACAATTTTTATGTCTTTAATTAATGGATTTATACACATTCAACTTCTTTATTCCATATAAAAAACGAGATGCCAAAATATATGTACTTTAAACTTATGTTCAGCAATTAACGCTAAAGTATTTTAACTTAGGCCAGGCGCAGTGGCTCACGCCTGTAATCCCAGCACTTTGGGAGGCCGAGATGGGCTGATCACGAGGTCAGGAGATTGAGACCATCCTGGCTAACACGGTGAAACCCTGTCTCTACTAAAAATACAAAAATATTAGCCGGGCATGGTGGTAGGGTCTGTAGTCCCAGCTACTCAGGAGGCTGAGGCAGGAGAATGGTGTAAACCAGGGAGGTGGAGCTTGCAGTGAGCCGAGATCACGCCACTGCACTCCAGCTTGGGTGACAGAGCGAGACTCTGTCTCAAAAAAAAAAAAAAGAAATAACTCAGACATTTAATGACAATCTGTTGTCATTAGCAGTTGTTTAAAAATGTGTAGCACTTCCCCCTTTGTTGTCTCTCTCCTACTCTGCTATGTGAAGATGTGCCTGCTTCCCCTTCGCCTTCCACCATGATTGTAAGTTTCTTGAGGCTTCCTCATCCATGCTTCCTGTACAGCCTGAAGAACTGTGAGTCAATTAAACCTCTTTTTTTCATAAACTCTTCAATCTCAGGTAGTTGGTTATAGCAATGTGAGAATGGACTAATATATTCTCCAAGTGGGCTTTGAAATCAGTAGCAATTTCTTTTCTCTGCAGGTCTAGTTGATTGATCAGTCAGTGTGGACAGGAAACATTTTAGGAATGGCTTTCAAAAGACTGTGTGTGTGTGTTTCTTTTTCTGGCTCATACATGGGCCAGATAGGGGTTTGTGATCACTGATATCTTAAAGGCAATACCATTCTGACTCTTGCGTCCAATTTGAGCTTCTCTGGGTTCTATCAACATGGATTTAACTAGATTACTAAGCTTAGGGTGAAACTCATTAATGCATAGGACAAACAAAGCCTTTCCTTTGCCAACAGGGATACCTTTCATTATTGCTCTGAGCACCAAGATTTTAACCAATGCATAAGGGTGGCTAAAAGCAGACCTGGGCCCGGCATGGTGGCTCATGCCTGTAATCCCAGTAGTTTGTCAGGCCAAAGCAGGAGGATCACTTGAGTCCAGGAGCTCAAGACCAGGCTGGGGATCATAGTGAGGTCCTCTTTCTACAAAATAAATAAATAAATAAACAAATAAATAAGTAGTCAGGTGTGGTGGCATATGACTATAGACCCACTACTTTGGAGGTTAATGTGAGAGGATTGCTTGAGCTTGGGAGGTCGAGGCTGCAGTGAGCTGAGAACGTACCACTGCACTCCATCCTGGTTGACAAAGCGAGATCCTGTCTCAAAAAAAGCATACCTGGTTGATCTGAGAATCTGTCATTAGCAATCACTTATCTAGCTGTTTCTCCACCAGCTCTTTGTTGGGGGGAGGCAAGCAAACCAGTAAAAATGTTAGCAGATTCAGAGTACAGAGGAGGATAGAGAGACAGATACAGTGCTTAGAAGCATCTATATGCCAATCCAAAATACATCCCATTGTTTTTGAGGCATTCATGATTTTTTTTTTTCCCCCATAGATGAGCAATTTGGTTTGGGTTACAACTTCATTGTGACCCAAAAAATTCTAAATTTTGGTAAGATTTACCTATTTTTCTAGAGGTTCTGATGTGGAGTCTTAGACTCCTTGGATTTAAAGAAATCCATTATGTGCTGTCTTTCTGGAAGCTTATTTTTTTACCAGAGGTCTTTCATTAAACCCAATTCAGTTTCTGTCTGACACAGTCAGAAATCTGAAGCCTCCCTACTGGACCCAGTCTTATTTCTGTTGCAACTTTCAAACCCAGTTGAGATAAAAAATTCTCAAGTAAACTTGGAGAAACAACAGAAGCTGTGGGACTCTTGTATCTTACGGGGATTCCCAGTGATGACTTCCAAATGTGCAACAAGAAGCAGGGAGCATGAGGTCAGTAAGGGGTCTGCACCTGCCTGCTTGTTGCTCCCAGATGTCTTCATTGGGTAGTGTCCGTCAGACTCTCACTTCTGACACCAGATATAACAAAAGAAAAACTCAGGCACATTTAAATTTTAAAGAATTTATTTGATCACTATTTCTTTAAAATTTAAATATTCTTACGTTTTTATTTTATCATTGCCAATCACTAATTTGTTCTTCATGTCTCTAATTTTATTGTTTCAATAATGATATATAAATGAAATCGTAGAGCATAAAAATTTTTTGGATTTTTTTTCTTAGCATAATTCTCTGGAGATTAATCTAGGTAGTAGACTGGATCAATAGTTTGTTCCTTTTTATTACCTAGTAATATTCCATGATATGTACTACAGTTAACCATATACCTATTGAATGATAGCTGTGTTGTGTCCAGTTTAAGAGCTATTCAAATAAAGCTTCTATAAACATTTGTGTACAGGTTTTTGTATAAAAATAAGTTTTCATTTCTCTGGATAAATACCCAGAATGCAATTTCTAGGTTATATAATACTCATTTTTTTTCCCTTAAAGAAACCTCCAAATTGCCTTCCAGAGCAGCAGTTACATTGCCCTCAGCCAAGTATAAGCAACTCAGCTCCTCAGCTTCCCCACCAGCATTTAGTGTTGTCACTATTTTTTGTTTAGTCATTCTGATAGATGAACAGTAGCATCTCACTGTAGTATTAATTTGCATTTCCATAATGGCTGATGATGTTGAACATCTTTTTATGTGCAAATTTTCCACCTGTGTATACTGTTTGGTGAAATGTCTTTTCTTGTCTTTGCTTGTTTTGTAATTAATTGGATGGTCTTTCTACTGTTGCGTTTTGAGGTATGTGTATTATATTCCATATATGATATGAATAAATTATATTCCACATATAATATGGGATATGTAGATATATATTTTAGATACAGTATTTTTGATATATATGTTCTGCACATATTTTCTCCAATCCTGTAGCTTCTCTTTTTTATATTTTTAACAGGGTATTTCATGGAGCAAAAGGATATAATTTTGATAAGCTCTAATTTATGAATTTTTCTGTCAGAAATCATGTTTTTGGTGTCAAGTTTAATAATTCTTTGCCTAGTCCTAGATTCCAAAGATTTTCCTCCTATTTATAAATGTTTCATAGTTTTACATTTTACACTTAAGTCCATAATCCGTTTTGAGTTGAAAGTGTTTTTGATTTCCTTGAGACTTCCTCTTTGGTTCTTGGATTATTTAGAAATGTGTTGTTTAGTTTCCAAGAGGTTGAAGATTTCTCTATTTTGTTTCTGTTATTGATTTCCAGTTTGATTCTATTTTGTTCAGAGAACACACTCTGTATGGTTTCAATTTTTAATATTTTTGGTTATTTTATGGCCCAGTATTTGCTCTGTCTTGGTATATTACATGGGCACTTAAAAAGATTAGCTCTCTATTATGCCAATATAGAAGTCTGATTCTGAATATATTTAACATGAACATAAATATATTTTGTCAAAATTTCTCAATTTATGGAAAAAACTCCTTTTAAGCAACTGTATGGTAGAAAGAGAATTATAACTGCTAGAGAACTTGTTTTTCTCTGGCAGTTCTTTCAGCCAAAAAAATTAAGCTAAGAAATTCGAGGTATAAATGCACTTCATTCATTCATTTGACAAATATTATGAAGTGTCTAGTACTACGTTTTGACATACCAATGTCAGTCAAACCCACCAGTTTCGTGAATGAGACAGGCATTAACAAATAATCATGGTAGTGGATCTAAAAATTTCAGTTCCAAGACAGCATGTAACAAGTAAATTTCCACTAGTCAGGAAAGTTTTGCTGAGCAATATCTGCAGAATAAGCAGGAGATGAGTTTTGGTATAACTAACTCTACAAGGAGAAATGTGCTGAATTTTGAGCACCACTTCTCAAGTGGACATAAGACAGTAGGTTATCATAAGGGATGACAGTGCGACTTTCATGAAAGATAGGAAACCACTGTAATAGCATAACGTGAATTATGTCTTTAGCATTTGTTTTAGTGGTTGTTGACCAGTTTTCTCCAAATAAATCTCCAATAAGCACTTCCTTCCTGTTTCTTCCATTTGGCCAACAGTTAGCTCATATGCTTATGATGTATTTTTTTTTTCCACAGGATACTCTTGAGATGATTTAATATATGAGGAATATTTCCTCTGTATTCCACCTTTTCATTAGTTCCTCATTTCTAATTTTTTTAAATGAGTGTTTCTATATATTATGGAATCCATGTGATTATTTTTTGGATATATGTGTATGTATATGATGGGGTAATATTTATCATAGAGGACAGAATAACCTTATTGCAGATGAGATGCTTGTTGATGGGGGATAGGGAATGGGATAAGAAGTTATAATCAGTAAGGAAAAAACAGTGCACAAATATAGATCATTAGATTCAACCTTTGATGTTCTTATATTTCTCTTTCCTCAATATGTTTTCACAGTCTTTTCTCACTAAGGATATATCAGATGTATTCATAATCTTCCTCAAGCCGCGTTTTCTTGAATTATTCTTTCAAAACCCAAAAGATTTATCTTAGTTTAGGACCTTTGATGTTAAACTGCAGAAACTTTTCTTCAAAGGTGAAAAGAATTTTCATTTCAATTTCCATCTTAACTTGTTTACAACATTCAAAGATATTTGCTTGTAATTGAATGTTAGCTTTGGTCTTATGAGAAAAGTTTTATTTATTTATTATTTTTAAAAATTTATTTTATTTTCAGTCCTGGGATACATGTGCAGGACATACAGGTTTGTTATTTTTTTTATTTGTTCCACATCTCTTCACTACCATTCCTCTCCCAATGCCCTCACTTTAGAAAGAGTAAATTAAATTGGCTCAGTTATTTTTAAGATATGAGACAGTGAAAAATATATTTTTCATCCGCTTAAAAATTGCTTGAAGCTTTATTTGTACTGATTTAACTCAAGAGTACATATGAAATTCATACTTGGCAGTATTACACAAGGGAATAAAAATAAAGCCAAGCTAAAAAAAATCCTATATGATTTAAACCTTAAAATGTATAACAAATATTTTATTCTTAATTTTTGTTATCCAAGTATAATATGTTCATTTTCATGTAACAATACAAGTATCAAAGGAGAATCCTATAATTTTGTTTATTTTGCATAAATAACCATCAACTACCTGCTACATAAAATGTATTCAGAAACCAGGAGAAAATAGAGGTGAGCAAGGTTTACTTTCTGCTACCAAAAGAGTCTAAAATGGGAGTACAGGATTATTGTAGTACAAAAAAAGGGGTATAAACAAAATATTACAGGAATTCAGAAGAGGAAGAGATCCCAGATATCCTGAAATTCCACCACAACTATCCTGTTTCAAGCAGCCATCATCTGCTGTTTGGATCAAAGCAATAGTCTTCTGATTTGTCAGTCTGATTTCACTCCTGTTTCCCTTTAATTCATTCTAAGTGCCCAGACTGACTTTTTTAAAAATGCAAATCCAATCATATCACTCCTTTGCTTAAAATCCTCTAGTTATTTCCTACTGCACTCCAAAGTCTTCACTAAACCCACGAGGTCCTACATGATCCAGATCCTGCCCTCCCTTTCAGTTCTGTAAATGCAAGCTCCTTCTTGCCTCGGCCCTTGATCCTCCATGAGCTTGGAATCTTTTCTCCAAAACCTTGCCTTGACTTACTCCCTTACATAGTTCATGTCCTAGGTCAAGTATGCATGTAAAGTGCTCACGAACACCTGCTACTCCTATGAGGCTAATTATGCCTCATAGAAGTGTTTGCTGGTGTGTAATCTCACATAATCCTTGCATTGCTTTTTTTTTTTTTTTCAAGAAGACATTACTTGATGTTATCTCTTAACATACTGTAATACAGGACATATGTTTTTATTTATTTGTTGGCTTCCAATTTATCTCCCCTTACTAGTATATAAGCTCTGTGGGCAAAAACTATGTGTTTTGCTTTCAATTGGATTTCCAGGGCCTAGATTAGTGCCAGCTATCTTGTGGAAATTTAATAAAAAATATGCAACAGGAATTTTTTTGAACAAAGCATTACTTTAATAAAAATTTAATTGTCTCAGTTTGGTTTAAAATTAGGAATCCTCTTTAGACAAGGTGAGTGTGCATGTTATTTTTCTTGGCTCTAAAACTGTGTGTTAGGAGTGGAATTAAATGGGAGAGATTTTTTTAGGCTGTGAAGGATGTAATGATGTTACTGTGAAGACCACCCCTGGCTCATAATTGCTCATCAGAGTGTCCCCCAACCTCTATACCATTACGATGGTTTGTCTCTGAGACCTGAAAGCTTTAGGAAGGTTAAGATTTTAATTCTTAAGTACATTCCACAAGGCCAGGGATGATACTTTTATTGACCATGAAATTGATTTTCAGCACTCTCTGCTGAAAGGGCCTTCTTTCTGCATCATAACATGGCAACAGGGCAAGGCACATAGTGGTAGCTCAATAAATATTTGCAGAATGATTGAAGCAACTAACATCTTGAAGGAATTATGGGAGCTAATAAATGAGTCAGGCAGTAGGCTCTTAGGTCCAAGCAATAGATACCTTTTTCCTCAGGAAGAAAGAGATTATTGAATATTACAGACTGAACAGCATAGTAATTCATCCACAAACTTGAGTGACAGATGTGGCAAAGTTTAGATCCATTTTCTGTTATTGATGACATTGGGGGCTTATTCAATAAGTATGTCATTACAACTTGTGACTTTTATGACAAAGTGGTCCTAATTCATTCAGTGGGAATACCTTCAAGATGGCTTTGGTACCTTTTCAGTTATAGGCCTGTTGTTAGTGATTACTATGTTGATTACAAATACATCTTTAACGTTTCATAGCCTACATAGTTAGTATTAAACTCTTAAATATTAAATATTAAATAAGAACCTTGCAACCACATAGCTCCGTTTATATTGCCCTCCATCCTTTATGTTATAGTTGTCTTATGTATTTCCTGTACACACATTATAAATCCCACAAAAGAAAGTTACACTTTTTTTTTGCTTTCAACAGTCCTGCATATTTTTTAAAAATTGGGAGGAAAAAAATTATATTTTCTCAAATATTTGTTATTTCTGATACTCTTTTGTCTTCCATGAAGATCCAGATTTCCCTTTAGTCTCATATTCTTTTCACTTAAGCAAGTTCCTTTAGGCCTTTCTTACAGTGTAAATCTACTGGTGATGAATTCTCCAAGTTTCTTTGTATCTAAAATGTCTTCGGGTTGCCTTTATTCTTGTTGTGGACTGAATGCATATGTTCCCCTGCCCCTCTCCAGCCCCCAACACACACCCAAATTCAAATGTTGATGCTCTGACCACTAGTGAGGCTGTATTTGGAATAAGGAAGTAACTAATGTTAATGAGGAAATAAGAGTAAGGCCCTGATCCAATAGAGCTAATGTCCTTACAAGAGGAAACAACACAGACTTCTCTCTCTCTCTGTCTCTGTCTCTCTCTCTGTTTCTCTCTGTCTCTGTCTCTCTCTCTCTCTGTCTCTCTCCAACTGCATGCATCAGGGAAAGGCCATACCAGCACACAGCAAGAAGGCAGCCATCTACAACCCAAGAAGAGAGCTCTCACCAGACGCCAAACCTAATGACACCTTAACCTTGGACTTTTCAGTCTCCAGGACTGTGAAAGATAAATTTCTGTAACTTGAGCTACCCGGTCTCTACTAATTTGTTATGGCAGCCTGAGCAAAATCATACAGTTTTTAAAAGGATATTTTGCTGGATATAGATTTCTGGGTCAAAGTTTTGTGTGTGTTTTTTTTTTCTTTCAGCACTTTAAACATATTTTACTATTTCTTGGTCTCCATAGTTCTATCGTTTCTGATGAGAAATCAGTGGTTATTCAAATTGTTGCACTCCTATATGTAATGTGATGATGTTCTCTGGGTGCTTTCAAAATTTTCTCTATACCTTTGTTAATCAGCAGTTTTACTATGAGGTAAGAAGCTATGGTTTTCTTTGTATTTATCCTGTTTACAGTACACTAGCTTCTTGCATTTATAAATTAACATGTTACATCAATTTTGAAAAATTTTAGGCCATTATTTTCTCAATTATTTATTTGTCTCATATTTTCTTCTCCTCTCAGTATTTCAACTAAATGTATGTTGGATCTTTTGACATTATTTCTCATATCCCTTGTGTGTTCATTTATTTTTTTTTCAACATTTTTCTCTGTTCTTTGTATTGGATCACTTATATTCATCCATTTTTATGCCCATGGACTTCTTCCCCTGACACCTCAAAATGCCCATCCAAAGAATTTTTATTGGTTTTTCTTTTAGTATTTTTCAGTTCTAGTATTTTTAACTATCTTTTATAGTTTCTATTTTTTTCCTGCTGACATTTCTTACCTTTTCATTTATTCTGAGAAAATTTAATTTTACCTGATCAAGCATAGTTATAATATCTTCTTTGAAAATCCTTGTATACTCCAGAAAACATCTGGATTATTTCAGGGTAGATATCTGGTGATTGTCTTTTCTCTTGAGAATGAGTCAGATTTTCCTGGTTCTTTGCATGTTGGCTAATTTAAGATTGCAGTCTGGATATTATGTTGTAGATTCTGTTATATTTTTCTAAAGAGAACTGATTTTTTTTTGTTTGTTATAGTAGGCAATTTAAACTTGGTTGGATGCAAATTGTAAACTCTATTTTAGGAAGGCAGCTCAAATTTTCATCAGTTCTTTTATGTTATGCTAGAATTTGTCCTTATATTTATTGAGAGTCAGCCAGAGCTTCTGGTAGGTTTTGAAAACAGAATTTTGGTAGGTAGTCTAATAAAATATTGCTAAAACAGGTGTTAATCAGGGGTTATAAAATAACATTAAGGGCCTACATTTGTCAGATCATGGCAGAGAAGTATATACAGAACCACATAGTATCCTGTTACTAATTACGGACCAGAATAAGTCATTTGAGCAGTTGGCTTTTCATGTCTTCTGTATGGATGTGGTCTCCTACTGAAAGCTACCTCAGGGAATATCAAGCAGATAGACACATTCCTACACCTTGAAACTTTGCCACGCCGCTTTTACCTGTCCCATAAGGGCTGTCTACTACATTTTCAATGGTTAAGATTACTCAAAAGCTGCCAGAATCAATGGGTTGGGTACTTGATGCAGAGTGCTTTTCAGGGTTTGGAAAGTAAAATATCTAGGGTCTGCACTTGACTTGGACAGTGTAACATTAAAACCCACCTTTAATCAACCCCTATCACCTCATAACCAGGTAGAAGACCAGAATATGATATTTTGAATAGCTCTGTGATTTTAGACAAGTCACTTTAACCTAAGTCATAGTTTACTTGTTCACAAAATATCTGCCTTTAAGAGTTATTAGAAAAAGATAAGATGACTTTTGTAAAAAAAAAAAAAAAAAGAAAGAAAGAAAAGAAAAAAAAAACTGGCACATAGCATGTACTTTAAAAATGGTAATATTTTTATCATAAAAAAATTCAACAACTAGTTCATACTACCTCAAAAGTGATCCTGATCAAGGGACAATCAATAATTAAGTGTCATACTTTTCTACTTCTTTTGTTAAAATGTTTGTATTTAATTCATTTATTTTTTATTGTTTTTGAGACAGAGTCTTAGTCTGTCACCCAGAATGGAGTACAGTGGCACTCATCTTGGCTCACTGCAACCTCTGCCTCCCAGGTTTATGTGATTCTCCTGCCTCAGCCTCCCCAGTAGCTGGGATTACAGGTGTGTGCCACTACGCCCAATTAATTTTTGTATTTTATTTATTTATTTTTTTGAGATGGAGTCTCATTCTGTCACCTAGGCTGGAGTGCAGTGGCACGATCTCGGCTCACTGCAAGCTCTGCCTCCTGGATTCACGCCAGTCTCCCTTTTCAGCTTCCCAAGTAGCTGGGACTAGAGGCACCTGCCACCACACCCGGCTAATTGTTTGTATTTTTTAGTAGAGATGGGGCTTCACCATGTTAGCCAGGATGGTCTCGATCTCCTGACCTCGTGATCCACCCGCCTTGGCCTACCAAAGTGCTGGGATTACAGGTGTGAGCCACCGCACCCGGCCAATTTTTGTATTTTTAATAGAGACAGGATTTCACTATGTTGGCCAGTCTAGTCTCGAACTCTTGATTTCAAGAGATCCACCTGCCTTGGCCTCCTAAAGTGCTGGTATTTTAGGCATGAGCCACCACCTGGCCTGAATTCATTTATTCTTTAATTCATTCATCAAATATTTATTGCTGTGTCCAAGACACTCTGATAAACACATGGGCTCAGCAGAATGACTGCAAACATTGTTTTGTTTTTTTATGGACCTTACAATATAGCACAATAGACATTAAAAAATGAATTAATAATCATTAATTACGATTGTGAGATATATTGCAAAGATGATAAGACAAGGCTTGCAGTTCAGACTTGGAGCTTTTGGAACTTTCCATTTTGGAGCCTTAAATTTCTTTCTAAGAAGTTTGACTCCCTGGTTGGAGAGTGCAGGTGTAGAGACTGTGAGACCACATGAAAAGAAGGAAAAGCCCAGCTGAGCCCAGTCTTCTACTTGTTTCCAGCAAGGTGCCAGGCATTTGAGTAAAGCCTTAAGCATTGAGCACCCTGCAGACCAGAACAGACATTAATTGGAAATGAATTCCTAGTTGAGATCATATGGCACCAAATTACTCAGCCAGACCTAACTGAATTCCTGTCCAAAATGGTGAGATAGGATAAAATGATAGTAGTGATTATTTTAGCCCTAAGATTTGGGGGGATGTGTTCACGCAACTATATATACTAAGAGAGATGTTGATTTTTATTAAGAGAAAGAATTATGCCCACTTTATGTTTTAACATTATAAGAAACATTTATAGATAAGTAAATAAACAGATAAACAAGAAAATGTACATGAGTACGAGGTTTGTTTTATTGGAAAGAGCTGATAGTCTTCCTGCTCCAAGACCACTGCTATAACTTTCCTTGAGATGAGTGGAAGAACCATGTTAGATGTGGAGTTTCCTATCATTGAATGAGGCCTGTTATATTTCTGGCAGAGGTCACTTTCAAGTAAATACTGTCAAACAGAAAGTCTAGGAAGCAAGCATGTTGATATAAAGCAGATATTCTTTCCCTGGCTCTGTGCAGTGCTTGAACTGCTGACTTCAGATAACATTCTTGTTGACAGGCCTGCAGAAGAACCACAGTGTAGCACAGACAGAGCACCAATAGCCTCACACATCCAACACTTTTGCAATGAAATTCTAATCATCTGATTTTTGGTTTGGTTCTGTTTATCACAGTACTTCATGTGTCTACACAGACAGGAGTTCCGTGTGCTCACAAAGATACAAGGATATTAGGAGTTGGGAAAACTTGGCTGATGATCTGAGCTCTACCACTAACCAACCCTGTGGCTTTGCAAAAGCTACTACAACTCTCCTCTACAGTTTTCTCAACTGTAAAATGGGAAGAACAATATCTGCCTCATAAAGATGGGGTTCGAATGAGTTATTCTACATGTGAGTGCTTTATTGAAAGTAAAGTAACAAGCATTTTCTTTTTTAATATCCCCAAGTCGTTTACCATTTAGTCTTACACATAATATGTTAGCAGTGCTTTCAGAAAGTCAGTCTAAACTATAATTGCCTATTTTGATAATTAGCAATTTTGTAATAACTTTTCCCTTTGCTGCTGATTGCTCCTCTAGATGGCTGTGCTTGCTTTTTAATTGTATGAGTGTCTATTAAAGTGAGGGAAGAGCATTTTGCTTTTGAAAATAAAGAACCTTAGTTCTTTCGGAGCTATTCAGCAGTTTAAAAAATCCATTGAAATGTTCACTAAGTAAAATAGGGAAAATCAAATGCTTATACCACTTCATTAAGGTACTTTCAAGTCAAAATCACAAAATCAAGGAAAGTTGATAGCCATTTTTCACTAAGTTTTAAGATATATTTTGAGTTCTAAGAGGTAGTAAAATTGAGAGCATGGAAAAGTATTTATTTTTACTATTTCTAGCAGAAAATTTGAGGGTTTTATGGTATTTATTTATCTAGAAGTCACATAATATAAACTACCTATTTTACTGGAACCTTAAAATAAAGTCCTCATGTAGAATAATTTTATAAGACTTAAAAAGGATGAAGTTATATAGTTCATTTTCTTAAACTATTGTATCTGTGAAAGGTACAGATACAGTAAAGATAAAGTTTACTATAATTTGACTTAAAATGTCAATGACTTTGCTAATGAATTTGCTTATCTATGGGCTAAGATAACTTTTTTGAAAGCTGTAAATTAATTATTTTCAAATTATTTTTCTTATCAATTTAAAGATAAAATATCTGGTAGTTGATATTAATACTTTTCTCATTTCAGTTCCAATAATAGAAATATAACTGTTCTGTCAAATTATAAACCTTGAAAATCTGAGACAGGTGTCAGTTAATTTAGACAGTTTATTTTTGCCAAGGTTGAGGATGCATGCCCATGACACAGACTCAGGAACTCCTGACGACATGTGCCCAAGGTGGTAGGGTCACAGCTTGGTTTTATATATTTTAGGGAGACATGAGCCATCAATCAATATGTGTAAGATGCACACTGGTTCAGTCTGGAAAGGTGGGACAACTGGAGGCAAAGGCAGAACAACTCAAAGTGGGGAGGGGCTTCTAGGTCATAGGTGGATAAGAGGCATATGGTTGCATTCTTTTGAGTTTCTGATGAGCCTCTCCAAATGAAGCAATCAGATATGCATTTATCTCAGTGAGTGGAGGGGTGATTGAATAGAATGAGAGGCAGGTTTGTCCCAAGCAGTTCCCAGCTTGACTTTTCCCTTTAGCTCAGTGATTTTGGGGCCCCAAGATTTATTTTTCTTTCATAAAATAATACTATTTGATACACATTAAAGATACATGTTGCATTTAATGATAATTTTGCAAGCAGTCAATAATGGAGTGTTTTCAAAAATGAAGGCAGTAATTAGGACTGTTGGATATTTTATTCAAGTTATTTTGAGAAAGGAAAACATAATACTTCAATCATAACAGTTTGATACACCCTCTTTTAATATTAAAGAAAAAAGAAAAAAATTACAAATATCGAAATTACTCCAAATTTTCAGATAAGGCTTACAATGTGATCAAAGGCATTTGTAAAGGCCTTTATTAATATTAATATTGTTTAATGATGCATCTAAGGGGAGAGAGTACTCTGATATATAATAGTTAACTCATCCTAGGAGTATTTGTATTAAGAAGATTTTACTAATTTTATTTTCAATTTCTGGTACTATGGTCATTGGATGCTTGTGTTCCTTATGCAGGAGGGGCTAAGATGATAGAGTTCCAAAGGTTTGGATCAGAAGTAACCCAGGGACTAAAGTTGTGACAAAACGTGATTCAGGATATTATCATAAATAAGCTATTGCAGAGTGAAAGAACAAAGCTTCCACAGGGTGGAAGGGGATCCCAGTGGGTTGCCACTGCTGGCTCAGGCAGCCCGCTTTTATTCTCTTATCTGGCCCCACCCACATCCTGCTGATTGATCCATTTTACAGAGAGCTGATTGGTCTGTTTTACAGAGAGCTGATTGGTCCGTTTTGACAGGATACTGATTGGCGTGTTTACAATCCCTGAGCTAGACACAAAAGTTCTCCACGTCCCCACTAGATTAGCTAGATACAGAGTGCCGATTGGTGCATCCACAAACCCTGAGCTAGACACAGGGTGCTGATTGGTGTGTTTACAAACCTTGAGCTAGATACAGAGTACTGACTGGTATATTTACAATCCTTTAGCTAGACATAAAGGTTCTCCAAGTCCCCACTAGACTCAGGAGCCCAGCTGGCTTCACCCAGTGGATCCTGCACCGGGGCTGCAGGTGGAGCTGCCTGCCAGTCCCACCCCACGTGCCCGTATTCCTCAGCCCTTGGGCGGTAGATGGGACCAGGCTACCAGCACGCTGTCACCTCTCACTCTGCTCATTGGATGCTTGTGTTCCTTATGCAGGAGGGGCTAAGATGATAGAGTTCCAAAGGTTTGAATCAGAAGTAACTCAGGGACTAAAGTTGTGACAAAACGTGATTCAGTAGAACTAGAAATACCATTTGACCCAGCCATCCCGTTACTGGGTATATACCCAAAGGATTATAAATCATGCTGCTATAAAGACACATGCACATGTATGATTACTGCGGCACTATTCACAATAGCAAAGACTTGGAACCAACCCAAATGTCCATCAATGATAGACTGGATTAAGAAAATGTGGCACATATACACCATGGAATACTATGCAGCCATAAAAAATGATGAGTTCATGTCCTTTGTAGGGACGTGGATGAAGCTGGAAACCATCATTCTCAGCAAACTATCTCAAGGACAAAAAACCAAACACCACATATTTGCACTCATAGGTGGGAATTGAACAGTGAGAACACATGGACACAGGAAGGGGAACATAACACACTGGGGACTGTTGTGGGGTGGGAGGAGGGGGGAGGGATAGCATTAGGAGATATACCTAGTGCTAAATGATGAGGTAATGGGTGCAGCACACCAACATGGCACATGTATACATATGTAACGAACCTGCACGTTGTGCACATGTACCCTAAAACTTAGAGTATAAGAATAATAAAATTTAAAAAAAAAGTGATTCAGGATATTATCTTAAATAAGCTATTGCAGAGCCTGATATAAGATTCAATTCCTACGATGAAGCAGATGTTTTCCCCATATTCACGTACTCTTTTCCCCTAATATTTGTTTTCATCTTCAAGAATGTGTTTGATTTGTGGACAATCTAGTGGCAAACACATTTGTACAAAATTGTTTTCAGTACTTTAATTGCTAAAAGACTGATTAGGTTTTAAAGAAAACAGTCTTCAAGTAACCTTGGACTTGCTCAAACTGTGTAAAATATTAAAAGAAAAAGGCCAGAAAAAAAGAGACAGCTATACAAGGCAGATACTACAATATCCTTTATATTTCATTTCAACTTAATTCTATAGTCTGGTTATAGGGATTTTCTTCTATCCCATATTCCTTCCTGAATATAAAATATTATCATACCAAGATTAAGAACGGAGAATATTAGGTTCTTTTTCTAAAATTATTCTTCATATACACACAGCTAAGTATAAATTTAAAACTGATAATACAATCTCTTCTATGACTCAAGTAATAAAAAATTCAATTTAAGAAAAAAATTGAGTATGTACTCTTTACATGATACTCTAAATTACTTAGTGTATGATAACTTTAAAAGAAAATAATTTTTCTGAGGAAGTCTGCAATCTATTCAAGGATACCAGGAATAAATATATGTGGAGTTAAAATAATGGAATAGGCAGAAAACACATAGCACAGAATAGTTCATCATTAAATTGCTGGTTACCTTAACATTAAGGAGCAGCCCTCAGTCTCCCCAGTATTTCAGTCAGGTCTGAGAACTTCACCCTGTTAAAAGATCAAAATAAGCACCTCAGCCACATTCCCATTTATAATAGTTAAAACAAGAGGTGTTTGCCTTTGAGTCCATCTCTTCCCATACTTGATGCATCTCTTCTGATCTGACTCAATCTGTCATAAAGAAAAGGAAAAGTCTCTCTCTTAAAACTTCATCTCTCCATCCTTTTGAGCTCTAAGTCTGTAATCAGTGAACATCTTTAAATTATTACTCTTTTCTCTGATTGTTCCCTTCATGTCTGTGTTTTTACTGAAATTGAGCTGTGCCCTGGGGAAGCTGCTTCTCTTCAAATAGAATCAAAGTTGTTTTTCTTTTCTCTTTTATACCATGTTCCTCAGGACCAGGAGGGGAAGTGAACTTTCTCTTTCACTGACAGTTTCCAATTGTAACATCCTGTTGCTTTTGCAAACCCTTGCTCATTTGAAGCATATGCTATCAGGTTATATTACCCACTCCTTTGCCTCCTACCAATCTCTTGTCAAGCTCTCTAGGCTTTCAAAGTTTTAACTGGCTTGTTTGCTCAAAAGTCCTCAATATAATTACTTTTTATTGCTGTTCTCACCAAAACCTCTAATCTGCTAACTGACTACTTTCTTATTATTCATCAGCTTTCACCTGTCTTCACTTTCTTCATTGTCTACCATATATTTCATAACCCATGGTAATATAACAGTAACAATATTTGATGTTTATTAAATACTTTCCGAGTACCAGACACAGTTTAAAGAGTTGTACATGCTTTACATTCAACTCACCCAACTGTATGAGGTAAGATCTATTATCCCCATTTCAAAATGAAGAAATCAACAATCAACCATTTAAATATATATATGCAAATGATCCCCGATTTCCTCACTTGCTTCCTTCTTGCCATTGTTCTAAACTTGCACAACCTTGATCCTGAGGCACCCTAACTGTGTTTCCTCTTATTTGCACACAGACAGGTGAACTTTGCTGGAATAACTAACACAATTATTCAGACTGATTGTATTTTATGTTCTCAAGTGGGGACTCAGTACTACTGATAAGTGTATTTATGTTTTTCTGTGGGGCTAACTTCCCATTCTTCAGGATAACTACTACTTCTAGGGTCACTTCCCACATGTCACACACCTCTGTTCCTACACTTTCCTCTCACCTGATGACCTCACTTCAAATGTTGTTTAGAAGTAAGATGGCATTGAGAAGGAAACTCCCTCATTTTCATACTAATCCATCTGTGAACATACCTGCCCCTGCCACCTTTTGTCTCTCCTCCCTGCTGATGGACCTTTTCTTCCTCCTGTTGAAGGCTAGCCCTGCACTTCTGAGCTGAATCTTACTTCTCAAGTGTTGTGTTTCCTTCTCTCTTTAGAGCTTTTAACATTCCTTTAAATCTAAGCTGCCATAAAATATAGGTTGTGCCATTACTTTATGTACCTTTATTTTATTTTCTTTAATTCCGGTGATATATACCAAACATAGAACTTGCTGTGTAAACCATTTTTAAGTGTGTAGTTCAGTGACAACAAGAACATTCACATTGTTGTATGATCATTGTCCATCTCCAGAACTTCTTTCACCCTCCCAAATAGAAATGACATACCCATTAAACAATTACTCCCCATTCTCCCCTACTCCTACCTCCCTTGCCCTAGCACCACCATTCTGCTTTCTGTCTCTATAAATTTGACCTCATGAGATACATCTTGAGGTATGTTTAGGTATCTCAGATAAGTGGAATCATACATTATGTTTTCTTCATCACTGGGTGATTTCACTTAGCATAATGTCATTAAGTCCCACCTGTGCTATAGCATGTGCCAGAATGTCCTTCCTTTTTAGGGCTGATTATACTCTGTCATATGTATGTGCCACATTTTGTTTATCCAGTCACCTGTTGATTGACACTTGGGAATATTCTACCTTTTGACTATTGTGAATAATGGTGCTATAAACATGGGTGTGACTTCAATTCTTTTAAATACATACCTAGTAGTAGAATTGCTGCATCATACAGTAATTCTATGTTTAATTTTTTGAAGACCTACTATATCATTTTCCATAGAGACTGCAGCATTTTACATACCCACCAGCAATGCAGAAGAGTTTTGATTGTTTTTTTTTACATCCTCATCAACATTTCTTAATTTGTTTTTTGTTTCCACTTTTATAATAGCCTTTATCTGCATTTCACAGAGATAAAAAGTATATGCTTCAAGACAGGAAAGCTAATAAAAAATTCCCAAATACTTGAACATCAAAGACCTTCATCTTCAATGTAAGGATGTGTGAGGACAAAAGCCTACTAGGCAGAAAGGGAAAGCAATGGAATGTGCCAATTTTAACCTTGACACAGAATGAAAAGAGGAGGGGGAAATAGCCCAAGAATTGAACACAAGTGAGCTTCAAAGACCTCAAGTGGAAAATTTAATCTAAAAAGGATTTTAGTGAATATTGCCTCAAGATGACTCGTAGAAGCTAATGCCAATCCTCTATACTTCATTTAATGGATTATGAAACATATTCCAGTTTCAGAATCATTAAAATGTGAAAAAAAACCCTGTATTTTAAAATTGAAGAAATATGATATTTCTACCCAGAAAATCATTCCCAATTAACATATACACAGTGTCTTTCATCTTAAAAAATATAACAAATCTGAACCCCTATTTTCCTCAGCTATAACTCAATTTATTTGATTGTCTTTGTTGATGCAAGTTTTTCAAAAGTAATCTCTACAAGGCTATATCTGCTTTCTTTACCATGATTTACAGTTTTTAAAAAACACTTTTTTCTTTTTAAATAATATAAATAATATGCAAGCACAGTAGCATTGTATAAAGCACAAAAATTATGGAAGAATGCAAGTTTTAAACCATTCTCTAATGCCTCCTTCCCTTCACAGTATAAATAAGTAAATATATATATATATATATTTGGGGCTTCTATTTTTTTTGAGATGGAGTCTCGCTCTTGTCACCCAGGCTGGAGTGCAGCGGCATGATCTCAGCTCGCTCTCTGCAACCTTTGTCTCCTGGGTTCCAGCGATTCCCCTGTCTCAGCCTCCTGAGTAGCTGGGATTATGGGCATGCACCACCAAGCCTGGTCATTTTTTGTATTTTCAGTAGAGATGGGGTTCCACCATGTTGGCCAGGCTGGTCTCGAACTCCTGACCTCAGGCAATCTGCCCACCTCGGCCTCCCAAAGTTCTAGGATTACAGGCATGAGCCACCACGCCCAGCCAGGGCTTTTTTTTTTTTTTTTTATAATTTAAAGAAACCGTATTTTTTTTTTTTCTTTTTTTTTTTTTTTTTTTTTTTTGAGACGGAGTCTCAGTCTGTCGCCCAGGCTGGAGGCTGGAGTGCAGTGGCGCGATCTCGGCTCACTGCAAGCCCCGCCTCCTGGATTCACGCCATTCTCCTGCCTCAGCCTCCCGAGTAGCTGGGACTACAGGTGCCCGCCACCACACCCAGCTAATTTTTGTATTTTTAGTAGAGATGGGGTTTCACCGTGTTAGCCAGGATGGTCTCAATCCCCTGATCTCATGATCCACCTGCCTCGGCCTCTCAAAGTGCTGGGATTACAAGTGTGAGCCACCATGCCCAGCCATATTTATTCTTTCAAATCTTGATTTTAAAAAAATCATTCACTAAGAATATGTCTTGGACAACTGTCCTTGTTAGTACATTTAAGGCTATTTCAGTGTTTTTACTGATTGTCTATCTTACAGCAGAGATGCACACTTCCATTACTGAGAGAAATTTAAATTATTTCTAATCTTCACTATTTCAATGCTGCTAAGAATAGATTCCTAGAAGTAAAATCTCTGGCTCTCAAGGGTGCATTTTACATGTTGACAGACATCACTAGTTGATGCTACAAAAAATACTTCCATGACTTACATTCTGAATGAAAGTTTAATAGACAGCCAGGAACTGCGGCTCACGCCTATAATCCCAGCACTTTAGAAGGCCGAAGTGTGGGGATCACTTGAGCCTAGAAGTTCAAGACCAACCTGCACAACATGGTGAAACCCCATCTCTACAAAAAAACAAACAACAACAACAAAAATTTCAGTAGACTCCCCATCTCATCACATCACTAATTAACTCCATACCACTTCAACTTTTGTTAAGAACTAATCCTTCAAACTGCCAAATTCACAAGCACTGTTCTGTTCTGTTCTTACTTGGCACTTCTGCAATCTTTCATAAAACTGACTGATTGATTCCTGCCGAAAAAAGTGAGAGCTGAACTTTGAACACAGTTTATGGAGAAACATTAGCAAAAGTGTTTCCAGAATTCCCTCACAATTCTTATCTCATTATCCAGGATTGAGTTTTATGACCATCTCAGCTGCAAGGGAATCTGGAAATTTGGTAAGATTGTTTCCATGTTGGTTTAGATCAATCCTAATTTATATCCTTTTATATATTTACTTAAATGCATGTTAAACCCTTAATTAAAGATAACTGAAATCATTTTACCAACCAGGGGCTACTGATGAGAGGTCAGTATTACAGTATTAATAAAGGAAAATTATATAAAATTGCCACATGGCATATTACCACATAGTTATACAAGTTACACTAATTTGGTGTCAAAAAGTATGGATTTGGTCTCCGTTCTCTCACTAGCTACGTAATTTTGAGTATGTCGGTAAGCTTCCTATTTTTTCATCTGTTAAATGAGGTTGATACAGCCACCTTAAATACTTCTCAGAGATGCTAAAGGAATTAAAATGAGATAGTAGATGTGGAAGTCACTCACAAATACTTATGTATCATATAGAGTGGTCTTTATTACATATATATACACACACATATACACTTTAATTTTGTTAATGGAAAATACTAGTATTCTAAGTTTAAACAAGGAGTATGACAGCTTTATATTTGAAAATGAGTACGTCTGACACACAGAAAATTTATACAGCTACAAAAGAAAAATGTACAATTATTAAAATTACTACATGGGGAAATTGAAACAATTTTATTTCAAAGACACACACACCCACGAAACACACACAAATTACAAAAAGGCCTTTGTATATAGCACTTCCTACATGCCAGGTGCAATTCCTGGTCTTTTACAAATATTGACTTCTACCTCATTAAATCAATTTGAACTAGGAAATACCATTTAAGTTTCACATATGATGAAATAAGGCAAAGAGGGTTGGGAAACTTGCTGTACCTTATAAAGCCAGTCAGTGGCAGGACTGGGATTTGAAGCCAGATATTCTGCTCCAGAATCTGCACTCTGCTGCTGTACAGGCTGCCCTATTATTATACAAGTTGGGATCAGGTTTAACTGCAAGAATACTGTGAATTATGAATTACATAAATAGGAAGTTATTTACCCTATAACTTGAGGTCTGGAAGTGGGCCATGTTGGCTTGACTATATAGAAAAATGGCATTAGGGACCCAGGATTTTTTTTTCTATTTTGTTTATTACCTTCTCATGTTAAGATGGTTTCCCTACACTCACGAACACATTCAAACAAGAGAGTCAAAGGTAGGACTACACAACTTATGTATGTGTAGTCCTACCTTTGACTCTCTTGTTTAAAGAATAAATACGGGATAGAGTGTTATATATTAGACTTTGTGTTTAAAAATAGAGATAAACAGGGCAATAAGTCTAGAAATGAAGATAGAAATAAAAAAAGAGCCAGAACTACAGACGAGTAAGAGACAGGGTACGGCAGAAGGAGGGAGAAAATGTCCAAGTTTGCATCACATTTTTAAAATGCAGGTGTGAATAAACTCTTTCCTTCTGCAAGAAACAGTTTATGGAATTACACTTAGGGAAAATGAGAAAGGGGAAGAAGATTTTTACCTTCCTGTTGTTTGAAATTTCTAACATTCTACAAATTCACAGGTAGTTGCCTGGTCTTTTCGTTTGCTTACTTTCTCTTTCCCTCTCTCTCATTATATATACATACCATACAATAGATGTGTGTGTGGGTATGTATATTTATGTACAAAATATATACTGTATAATATATGTCTGTGTGGGTATGTATACATATGCACAAAATATATGTCACGTAATATATGTGTGTGTGGGTATGTGTATATGTACAAAATATATACTGTATAATAGATGTGTGTGTGGGTATGTATATATATGTACAAAATATATACCATATAATATATGTGTGTGGGTATGTTTATATATGTATAAAATATATACCATATAATATATGTAAATTTCCTAACAACAAAAAAAAAGTAGGACTACAATGCTTAGAATCTGTCTTCTTCCTGCTCAGATCTAGGCCAATGTGGTTTCTTTGCTTTGCAGCTAGTAGGTGGAGAGTCAGCATGGCACAATAGGGATAAAATGGGTTTGCATATCAAACTAACCAGGGTTCAAGTTGTTCTACCTTTTTTGTTCTGTTACCTGGAACACGTTATTTTTAACCTCCCTGAACATCAGTTCTCTCTTCTTTATAATTGAGACAATAGTTCCTTTCTTTCAGGTTTGTTGTACAGAATAGAAATTATATGTATAAAGAAGTGACCTAGAGCCAAGTTACTACCTCTTTAACCTACAAGAGGCCATCCCTTAATATCTGAATTTAAAAGGCCCTACTACAATCCTGAATGGGCCTTGCCAGGCACTGGATTTATTTTCTTGCATTCTGAGGTGAGATTAGCAGAATGAACCTATATTAACTCAAACTAGCCCTGCTGCTAAGTAGTATTTAGCCTTTCTTGTTTATTTAACTTAATCACCACCTCACAATTTCTTTGTGGCACTAGCCTCATTCTATTCTTAAATGCCCTTTCCCTATATCTTCACTTGCAAAACTTGTTTAGAGAATTAGAAACATCTTTTCTTCTTGAAGACCCTACCCTATTGCTCCCTGAGATCACAATTATTCTGAAATAAATATCCTCATTTTCAGCTCAGCAAGGCTTATCCACAATGAAGGACAGATATCTTCCTGGAATACTCATTCCCTGAGCCCCTGAAGTCTGAATTTCCTCTGAAATAAAGAAGTTAACTTTTAACTTTGCCTTTTGTAAACCTGAGTCCCACTGTTATCACCTATGTGTCCCTTCGTCTTCCTCTACAGAGTTTAAGGAGAAAAATAAAATAATAAGAAAAAGAGGACAGGCAGGAATCTTTGAGTGTACAGCTATTTTTCTTTCCTTGCAGCAGAAAAGCCCCTTGAATTTTCAAAAGTGGCCAATTCTGGGATTATAGAGTAACAGGAAAGCTCCAGGACTATTCTTGGCACCAGCATCAAGCCAGAGAAGGAAAGATAGAGTGAAACTGAAAAGAGAAATAGTGCAGAGGCTACTTCCTGTATTCTTCATGAGGAATGAGCAGATGGTATGGAGCCAAGACTAACTGGGAGCCACTTTAGATAGCTATGTTAGCAAGAAGTCCAGGTCTTCCACACAACCACAGTTCTAAATTCTTTTGCACCCTTTGAGCAAAAAGCCCTTTTCTTGAGAACGTGCCTACTTATATTGAATTGTTTTTGTGAGTGCAGAACATGTTTCTATTATGAAAAAGTTGCTAGGGTACCTTAAAGGGTCACCTTGGCAGATGACCTGATTATTTACTGGGTTCAGACGCTGTCGGCAGAAACTTAGATGGGGGATCTAATATGATTAAAATGTAAGAGAAATGAGTCCGCTGCAGGATTTGGAAACTGCCAATGGAAAGCAAACAGGTTCTAGCCATAATGGTGCCTGCCACAGTATCACAAGTGAGACTGGACCCAGAGGCTGAAGAAAATAGGGAAAGAAAGCTTATTCTAAAGGAAGAATCAGCTTTAACTCTGGTTAGTGATCATGCCTCAAATAAATTCAGCAGATACAAAAAACTTAGACAAATGTGAGTTTTAGGGACTCAGTCCTTTAACCCTCCAAGACAGGCATAAGAAGTAATTTATATATTAGCTCTGGACGGTCTTCTTTCTCATTTAGGGATCAATGACTATCATATATGTCAATGTCTTTCCCACCCATGATACTCTTAACCTACCTATCTCTTGACAGTTTTCCTGAAGCCCATAGACACTAATTGGGATCCTGACAACTCAGATCCAGGTTGCTAACACCCATATGCAATATTTTATGTCACTCACTGAATTGACTCTCCCTTTTCCCATATATACCAAACATAGGAATGGCGCTGCTGACTGAGTCATATGAACACTATATATTGGAGTATCCAGTTGCCTTCTTTGCAGTCAGTATCATTTGAACATATTGCTAGTACCTAAGCATATCAATCATGATTTTAGTAAGTTCGATGAAGATAGGAATTAGGCCTGTATCATTGGCCGTGTAGTCCCACCTACAACTTATTAAGTGTTCAATGAATGAATGAATCAGGCTAATAGCATGTATGATGCATTTCTGATTATTTTTTCAACCAACATATTATTTTAAGTGATGGTTTCAATATCATTTGTATATTAGTTACATCAGGCACATTCTGGATTAAATAGGATCTTATGACCTAACCTGGGTGCCCAACTGACACGTAAAACATTGTTTCTATGGATGAATGCATTCCCATTTTGAAACAACTCATCTGCAAATGAACTTTTAGAATACGAAACTTCTGTATATTGGAGACTGCGTGTCTTTAAATTTATTTGAGTCATTTTTTTCCCCATCTCAAATTTTTTTGCCTCACAGGATGTGTCTTAACATGTGCTGAGCTTTTTCTTTCCTTTTGTTCCTATTTTTTCCCTTAAAAATCAATCCTCTGAAGGCCTTGGCCACGTGTCAGTGCTATATTCACAAGGATTAAGGATCAGCAGGGCTGCTGTGCAGCAATTCAGAAATTGAGTACATCCTGTGGATTGGCAGCACATAGCCTGCTATTGTGCAGGAGGCACTGGTGTTCCAGTAAAGGCATGTTAAATTTAGCAGCTGTCTTGTATTTGTCACTGGGGATAGGGTGGAGGCAACTGGCTGTAATCTAGATACATTTGGGAATTCTACTTGAAAGTTTAAAGGATTTATCTGAGGGAGAACATATTTCACCTAGTCTTATTTTCTGTAAATTGTAACAACTCTGCTCTGAAAACGTACAGACACACACAGACACACGCACACTCACACACATGCATGTACTGCACAAACTGTGTTCTTTGTGGTTAGTGTCTTCCTTGTTGTAAGGATTCTATTCAATTTCATATAAACTATCAGGCCTCTTTCAGTGGGAGCTTATGGAGGCCATCATTCTGGTTATTTTTATTCATACTCTAAGTCTGTTTACGACACAGAAATAAATCATTTTGGAAAGAAGTGAGAGAGGATAACAAAGGAGTTAGCAGTGAATCAATTGTCATGACAGCTGAGTTTTTTTTTTCTTAATAGACACTCAGGTGGGTGGGTAATGATGCTAAATTAATTTATTTTACAGTCCCTCCTTACCCCATCTATAGTTTAACTATGCTAAACTATGATAAGCTCAAGGAAACTTCAAGATGGAAGTCAGCCTTGGAAATCATCTAAATGAAGCTTTTATTTTACTGCAAAGAAGACTGAGGTACAGAGGAAGGATGAAGGAATTAGAATAAGGCTGTTATGCCATACATGAGAACAAGATACTTGATTTCCAGTCTAGTGCTAATTTTACTGCTTAACAATAATGGGGGGGGTGTGGGATAAAACCTTTCTCTAAAAAAAAAAAAAAATTGAAAATTGGCTGTGCATGCTGGCACATGCATGTAGTCCAACCTACTTGGGAGGCTGAGGCGGGAGGTTCACTTGCGTATGGGAGGTTGAGGCTGCAGTGAGCTGAGATTGTGCCACTGCACTCCAGCCTGGGGCAACAAAGTGAGATCATGTTAAAAAAAGAAGAAGAAAAAACAGAAAAAAGTGAAAGATATCGACCCTAAACATCATCCTCACAGTGTTCAGCCCATTGGCATTCAATGCTATATGCAGAGTGAGGAAAAAGAGATGCCAGAAAAAGAGGGAAGTAGAAACCATAACTCTAACAAACAATCTAAGTGTGGAGTCTGCATTCTACTCCATGTACCATGTAGTTGAAAATGTGTTTACATAAAGTAAAAATTTGGAAGTTTCTGATTTAGGCTATGGTAGTTTAACAGGGATGATCAAGCATTCTAAAGAAATACAATGTGAATAACTTCAGTCTTAAGGTGTGCTGAGGAAAGAATGGGCAAAGCTGGTGGTGGGGGCACCTAAAGCCATTCCATGCACTTACAGAGCACAAACCAATTTTTTCCTTTTTAAAAAACTCATCAAGAATCAAAAGCTCTTCTTTTAAAATATTTCTGTTCCTGAAGAAGTATTTTTATAGATCAAGCATTTCACTCTTTGGGGTAAATTTTTCAGATCATATAATCCACCATAAATGAGAAAAAGCATTCAATATTCAAAGAAATGCAATACACATAATGTGCTAATTATGAAGCTTTGGAAATTCAAAAATGAAGAAGGCACATCCCTTGTCCTTATGGAACTCATGATTTTCCTGTCCCATCTGCACTATTATTTACTGTAGATTTTTTTCTTACTCTAATTTAAATTAACTTTTTTTTAAACTTAGTTTAATTTTTTTTTTTTTTTTTTTTATGATAGCATCTCACTCTGTCGCCCAGGCTGGAGTGCAGTGGCACAATGTCAGCTCACTGCAACCTCTGCCTCCCGGGTTCAAGCAATTCTCCTGCCTCAGCCTCCTGAGTAGCTGGGACTACAGGCCCGCGCCACCATGCCTAGCTAATTTTTGTATTTTTAGTATAGACAGGGTTTCACCATACTGGCCAAGCTGGTCTCGAACCCCTAACCTCGTGATCCACCCACCTCAGCCTCCCAAAGTGCTGGGATTACAGGCGTGAGCCACCACGCCTGGCCAACTTAGTTTAATTCTGAGGCATTTTATGCCTGAAAATCATGAGTTTCAAGTGCACAATATATTTTTCCTGTCGTACATTCAAATACACATACAACTATTAACATAACATAGCACATTTATTGATGTTTCATCTAGAGTCGCCCATATACCATTAATGTCATGCACACCCTGTTTAGGAAAATATGTTTTTTAGAGGTAAAAGCCCATAAAGAAGTACTACATTTTCTCAATTCCATAACACCAGTGTAAAAACACAATTGATACAGTCACATCAATTAAACACATTAAATGTAAGATTAAATTCAAATACTACTAATTTTTTTAAAAATGTGCATTTTAGAATCATTAAAATAGAATGATGGATAAATGTATCGAGCAGGTATAGTAATATCACAAAACAAGGCATGAATTACTTTAAAGATGGCATTCTGATTTTAAGGAGAATTAGAGAGAGGGAGGGATAAATTTGAAATGGACACGTGTGATGACGGGAAGTGCTAGGTGACATTTTGCCTTTGAGATTATATTTTAAAAGGGCCAGAGGGCAGCCTGAGAAGACTGAGTGCACATACGAATGAGATCTTATAAAAGAAAGAATGCGCCAGGATGTTGGGAAGGTAAAAAGGAGTTTTATCCAGGACATTGAAGGCCTGGATCCAAGAGCCAGTGATGTTCACAACCACAGTTTGTTCACTGCTGACACCAGTCCTGTAGAATTGCTGAAGTTTGCCTTATAATTTATTTATCTGGGAATTTTGGGGGCTTTAGCTACAACATTTTCAGCAAAGAAAAGGGGGAAATTTTTTTCTTGCTCTTACAATGGTTTTTTCTTTTTCTTTTTTTTTTTTTTTTCTGTAGCTGATTTTCTTTCTTTTTTAATGATTAACATGTTTGTGTCAATGGTGTTAAAGTTAGGCCTTAACATAGTTCCAGATTATGAAGCCTCTAAGAAAAAAATAGTCTAGAAATCACCCATCATCTTTAGGATTTCACATGTGGGTTAAACCTTATCTAAATTACGATATCACATATCTAATACAAAAAATCCCCAACTTACGGTGATTTGACTTAACGATTTTGGGACTTTACAATGGTGCTAAATTGACAAGCATTCAGTCAGTGCCTCAATTTATGACGGGTTTACATCTGGAAACACTAATCATAAATACAAAATATTCTAAGCAAAACATACTTTTAATTTACAATATTTTCAAATTACGGTAGGTTTACTGGGACATAAACCTGTCATAAATCGAAGAACGTCTGTAGTAAGTGTTTTTGTTGTTGTTTAGGTTTTGCCTTTTCATTTTAAGATATGTTATTTAAAAAAGAATCTGAAATCTGTTTCCCTTAAACAAAAAATATTAGTAGTTTTTAAGATGGCAGATATTAGAAAAATCAAACCATTTTAAAATTTGCTTTTTGAGTGAATTTGATCACATCTAAATAAAATGGAAATTCAAAGATTATAACTGAAATGCTAGATTCTTATTTTAGTCTTAAACTCGAGCCAACCCATTATGATAAGTTCCAAAGTCTAATAAATTTACTTAAAGTTCTAATTTATTTTAGAAAATTTTAAATTGGAATCATCCTTCAACTCATTTAGAAAGATACCTAACAATCATTTTGAAAGGAAAATGTGATATACTGAAATTCGGTGTATGTGGGTGTGATATGAAACCATGTAATATAATTCTGACTTTCAATGGCTATACAGACTGTCTTCTATTCATATTACTCTTTCCAGTTAAGTACTAATTCTGTGATTCTGAGTACATTTTAAAACATTTGTTCAGTTGATTAGGTGGCAGCAGATTTTTGTTGTTGTTGTTGTTAACCTGGACTATGTTTCCATAGTTATAATGCACATTAATTCATCTGGGGTAGGACATAACATGGTTGCCAGAAGGTCATCAAAGAGATGCAATAATTAGAAACTCAAGATATAAATATGAAATGCCAAGTGAACTGTAACCCATTTTTTAAAGCTCCTCTTATAAAAATAATTTAAATTAATTTCAACAAATTCAATATAACAAATTATAGAAAGGAAGTCATTTAGAAGAAGATTATTGAATGATGACTTTTTAAAATCAATTTTTTGTTTCTCTGACTCATAAAAATAAACCTGGAGCTGAAGTACTTGAATTAAAAAATAGACCACTAAGTTGGATTTCAACTACCTGGATATTTAATATAAAAGATCAAGACTTAAATAGTTCTGGCTGATTTTTAAAATCAAGTTAGTGGCAAAGAGGGTCTTTTGGCTAGTCTTTGGTCAACTTGGTCTTCATCTTTATTGTATATCAGAATGAAATCATTTTGACTACCTTAGTTTTGGCAAAATGACATTTATTTTCTATATAAGAGCACCCCAATCCCCAATGCAATGCACTCATGTCCACTGATGCTGTTTTCCCTGGGATTTGTGAGCTCTTTTTTCATCCTCACTTGTAGCATGGAATAATGGATTATATCCCTCACATGTATTTACATCATTTTGGTTGATTTTCACTCATATGCAAAAGGCAATATAAATGGAGCTAAATAGGGCTGTAAAGCAATAAGATGTTGACAGCAAGTAGTCAAAAGAATTTGTATGCAAGGCAGTTTCATTTATCCCCATCAATTTTCAGTGCAAACAAGAATATGCAGCTCAGTTAACTGTACTATGAATATTCATGCTGGATTGACTGTATTTAGGATCCAAAGAACTATGAGCATATTTTCACATAATGTTGCATTAACATATGTTTGTTTATATAATTTTGTTTTTCTTTGAATAAAAATAAATAAGTGAATACATTACAAGATTGGCAAGATGAGGACAGTAATGGGGATTTAGTAGAGGGTCTATAGTTCTCAACTCTGAAGGTCAGAATCACCTTCAAGGCCTTTAAAAACTAGGACTCCACCTTGTATCCAGTAAAGAAGGGCTACAGGACAATAGTGATATCTCTTCTCTGCTTCAGCCACTTCTTCCCAGTATGTGTAAGATAGCCAACAAATTTTAATGAAGATATACAAAGCTCCCTTTTTATCATCAGTAATACTGGTTCCAAGTTGTCAGAATGTCACCATTCTTGCTGAACTAAATTATGGAGTCAGTGGACATTGTAGATTAGACAATTGAGCAAATAAGTTGTAAAGATCTTCCTCCTAATGTTCTGAACTAACTCTGATCTCCAGGTGCTTTGCTTTGCTCAAGCTAGGCCAGAAACCACCACAGTACTCAGATTAAATGTCCTATTGGCTAGAGGCATGGTGGCTTCCAAAAGTTAAGTGAATCAGATTTATAATAGCATTTAAATCTGAATTATTTAGTGATAAATTAGCAAAATATTTGTAACATTTTTATGCTCAAAACTATAAAATATTGATGAGAAAGTAAATAGCAACTAAATAAATTGAGTGATGTAATATGTTCATGCATTAGAAAAAATTAATATCGTTAAGGCATCAATTTCATTCAAGTTGATCTCCAAATACCAATAAATATCCTAGATTTTTGTAGAAATTGATATGCTGAATCTAGAAAAGCAAAGAAACTAGAATAGTCAAATCATTTTGAAGAAGAAGAAGAACATGAGAAAACTCACACTACATGATTTGATTATATACTGTGATGTGATCACAATGAAAACAGTGTGGTACTGGTATGAGAACAGACATGCAGATCAATGGAACTGAATAGAGCACCCAGAAATAAATTGACACACAAAGTGTCAACTGAGTCTTCAAAAAAGATGCCGAGATGATTCAATGAAAAAAGAAAAGTCTTTTCAAAAAATGATGCTGGAGCAATTGGTTATTTATACACCAAACAAGCAAACAAAAAAAGACAACTTGGAATGGAACATATACCTAAAACCTAATGCAATAAAACTTCTAAGAGAAATCATAAAAGAACTTCCTAGTGACACTGGCTAAGCAACTATTTCTTAGAACACAAAAGTCATGAACCACAGGAAAATTTATATGCTTAACTTCACAAAATTACAAAAAAGCCTACCTTGCCTTGGAAGATACCATTAAGAAAATAGTTAAGCCAAACACTGAAATAAATGTTTACAAAATATATTTGATAGAAGACTTGTATTTAGTACTACATTAAAACTCTTACGTCTCTGTACTCAGAAAAAATTCCAACTTAAAAAAAAATGGACAAAAGATTTGAAAATTCACTTCACCACAGATGAGATACTAATGTCATGTAAGCTCATGAGAACATCCTCAACATAACTAATCGTTAGAAAAATACATATAAATTCCAAAGTAAGATACTACTACATATGTACTATAATGGCTAAAACTAAAACAAATACAACTGCTGTTGAAGATAAAAAGTAACTGGAACTCTCAACATTGCTGGTAGAAATGCAAGGTGGTACAGATATTTTGGAAAACAGCTTGGCAGTTTTTTATAAAGTTAAACCTACGTATATATCAGATAGTCCTACAATCCCACTCCAAGCTATTTTTTAAATAGAATATGTATAGCCATGAAAATAACTGCACGTGAATGATTTTTTAGATATTTCTTCATAATATCCGAAAATTGGAAATAACCCATTGTTCACCAAATGAGGAATAAATAAATTGTAATATGTATGTATATACTTCTCAGTAACAAAGAATAACAAACTACTACTATACACAAAAACACAGATGAATCTACATAGAATTATGCTAAGTGAATGAAGTCAGACTCAACAGACTTCATTGTTTATGTCATATCCGGGAAAGGTAAACCTATGGTGACTGAAATCAAATCAGTACTTTCCAGGGGTGGAGGTGGCAGCAGAGGATTGATGACAAAGGAACATGAAAGAATTTTTGAGGGGGAGATGGAAATACTGTATATCTTGATTGTTGTTATGGTTAGATGATTATATACATACAAAATGAAAATAGCGACTCAGAGAAGAAAAATGTAAATCTAGAATGTAATTAGACTCATAACAGACACAATTTTAAATTTCTCTGCTCTTACCTGATGGATTCAAAGAGGCTATCAGCAAGAATATAAAGCTGCAGCAAGGCTGGGAATTGGAGATGATTCTACGGTGGCTTTATAGCACAAGATCTAGTCCAGTCTTGAACACAGCTTCATCTGGAGGATTATCATAACAGAGCTGTAGTACTGCACTGTAGGACAATTCATAAGTTACTATGGGACTCCATAGCTCCAATTTCTGGAATCACCCAGTCAGTTCTATAGCTTCACTTATCTCCTGGCCATTCTATATTAAGATGAAATACAGAAGGGTAGTAACAAGAACAGGGAAACAAGAAAACGTTGTGTAAATTGGATTTCAGTTCCTTACTGTTTCTAGATCTAAATTGTTCTTATCTATAAAATGAGAGTATTTGAATCCACTTCACAAGGTTGTCTAATAAGTAGAATGATGCATGTGGAAGCATTATGTAAGCCACATAACTTTACTCAAATAACATTATTAGTAGTAGTGTGAAAGCTACCCTTACAGTCTTGAAATTGTTCCACTATGTTTTACATTAGTCATCAACAGAGTATTGTGTCAGTTTTCAATAGTTTTAGGAAGAAAAAAAAGAATCTGGTGAATAATAAAAATGAGTCAGGGTGTGGAGGAGACACTATGAAGGAAGGTTAAAGTAGTGGGAGGCAGTTAATCTGAAGAAAATATAATTATTTGAATTGGCTCCATTACTGTTTTCATATGGAGAATGGAAGTCAATTATTAGTCATCAAAGAGTCATAAACAAGATTGAATAGGCACACCTTGACCAAGTGGAGCAAACACAATAGAGCATGACAACTTCTTGAACATAATGGCAATTACATCCTGGGACACCCTTCAAAAAGAAGCTTTACTTTACTGGAGATAGGTTAAAAAGCCATCAGTAAAATGATTTAGAATTCATATGCACAGTGAATGTGTGGGCCAAGTCATTTGCTGAGGTGGCATCTACCTGTCTGCTTTGACAGTGAGCACAAATATAATGCTTATGTGCTAAAGGTAACTACACAGGGTTGTCTGAGAGTTCAAACTTGGCTCCATTTTCAAGGTTGCTTCTCTCAGTCTGGTCTATGCACTAGTTCTATCCAAATCATTCTGGTTTCTTTTTCTGTTAAAAATAGCAAATATCTGGATGTTGCCACACCAGTGCTACTCAATCAGATTCCCAGAGAGTCAAACACAAAATTTAAATTTGATAAATACTTAAAGTGATTTTTAATACACAATAAAGATTGCTAACCATTGTTTTAACAAGTGACCTAATCAATTTGCCATGACTCTTTTCATATAAAAGTATATGTTTTAAACTTAAATTGTATTTTCCAGATAAAGGTTCTCTAGCTCTTATCTGGTTTAGTTAACCTCCATAATAGTTTAATTGGTAATTAATATTTCAGTCATCTTTATGAACAATTAATAAATGTCGCTTATATTTCATTTGGTTCTTTAATTGTCCAGTTGTTAAGGGAGCAATATCTCCCCACAAACATACATACACTTTTCTATACATGTCATATCTGGTTGGCTTTTCTAAAGACAGTAGGGAAAAAAGTGTTAGTTAAAGTAAATATGTGTTAAAAGCACAATAAAATTTTAACAGGACATACAGTTACTTTAGTTTTGTTTTTTCTTGTAAGATTATAAGCAGGGAACATTTGATGCTGTACTAGTAGATACAAGTCATTACACATTTGTCCAACCACAAAGTCAAGTTGACTATATAAGAGTGACGCAAAGAGTGAACCCTAATATACACTATGGCCTTTAGTTAATAATAATATATCAACATTTCCTTATCAATTATAACATGACAATTATAGAAAAAACTGTATGGAGAGAGGGTAGATGCATAAACACTCTCTATATTTTCTGCTCATATTTTTTTTTTTTTTGAGACAAGTCTCTCTCTCTGGGCCAGGCTGATCTGGCCCAGAGAGAGAGACATGCAATGGCATTGATCTTGGCTCACTGCAACCTCTGCCTCCTGAGTTCAAGCAATTCTGTCACCTCAGGCCTCCCAAGTAGGTGGGATTACAGGTGGGTGCCACCATGCCCAGCTAATATTTGTATTTTTAGTAGAGACAGGGTGTCACCACGTTGGCCAGGCTGGTCTTGAACTCTTGACCTCAAGTGATCCACCCTCCTTGGCCCCCCAAAGTGCTGGGATTATAGGCATGAGCCAACATTCCTGGCCCAGTTTTTCTATAAACCTAAACTTCTTCAAAAAAATAAAGTCTAACAAATGTAGTCTATTATAAATTAAATCTACTTAAAGAGAAAAACATTGATATTTCAGGCTATCACTGATGCTATGATAATTTATATCACTAAATGTCATTTGTTAAAAATTTACTTGTTATTTTACTAGAAAATATGACTGTTTTTTCTAAAGTCATACCGAAATTATAAAACTTGCAAACAAAAATAGTTTAGTATAGCATGCCTATAATACATATTTTGATTACATTTTCTTCACAAATAAACCTCTTGTCATTCAAAAATATTGTGTGGTAAGCAAAAGTTAATAATGACTTGTATATTTTGTTAATGACATTTTAAGACTGTAAATTGCAAAAATAATTGAAATGAAAAACTAGTAACTCTCCTAGTTTATGACAAAGAAATATGACTCTTATGATTAAATATACCGTCTTTCTTAACATTTTCTCTGCATTAATGCACAACTTTTATTTCATATCGAAAAGCCAAGAATTAAAGTCTGGTTGAAATAAATAGTTTACTCTTGAATAACACAGAGGTTAGGACTGCTGACACCTGCATAGTTGAAAATTCATATATAATTTTTGCTTCTCCAAAAACTTAACCACCAATAGCCTACTGTCGACCAAAAGCCTTACCAATGACATAAACTGTCAACACATATTTTGTATCTTATTTATATCACATACTGTATTCATACAATAAAGTAAGCTAGAGAATAGAGAATGTTATTGAGAAAATCATAAGAAAGAGAAAAATATATTTACTCTTCATTAAGCAGCAGTGGATCATCATAAAGTTCTTCATTGAGTAGCCTGAAGAGGAGGAGGAAGAAAAGAGGTTGGTCTTGCTGTCTCAGATGTGGCAGGAATGGAAGAAAACCAGAGTATAAGTGGACCGATGAAGTGCAAACTCCTGTTGTTCAAAGGTTAATTGTACTTCAGGTTTAAATGAATTCGTATTTCTAGAAGAGGTACAACAGTTAAGCTAAAGAACACAAGACTGCCTTCTTCTCTGACTGGATCTTATGAGATAATAAGGCTTATACATTTTTATTTCTGATTTAATATATTTGGGAAGAGGAGACCAGTGAAAATGGTGGTCAATGGAATGCCCGATACAAACGTTAAGCCCTGGTGACAGACCAGTGCTGTTGTTACATTCTATCTGTTTGATAGGTGCTCTGAGGTTCATTCCTTTAAATCTAGCTCAGGTTTCTGCAGAAAGTTTCTCCCGACTCTGTTTATGTTAGTTGCTTCTCTAGCATATTCATTTGCATTCTCAAAAGTGGAAGCATCTGTGCCAGTCTCTTTCAAATCCCTGCTTTCCTGGATCTTATTTTCTGATGGGGGAAGACTGACATAAAGGAAGATCATGATGGAGAGGAAATACAAGCTACTTAATATAGTCAAATGGCACCATGTGCAATGGTATGAATACCAGGGAAAAGAAACAGGTAGTGTGTATGAAAGGATATTCAGTTTTGAAACAGAATTTGTAATGCCACATTAAAATATGACATTTCATGGAAAATAAACTGGAGGACATGAAGGAGTAATCCCTGTGGATATTTGAGGTGAGATTACTCCAGACTGAGGAAAAATCAGGTGCAAAGACCTTGAGGCTGTGGTATGATGGGCACATCCCAGAAAGAGCTGGAGTATAGTAAGCCAGGGGCAGAATGGTAGGTAATAAGAGAGTCAGTGGAACAGGAGGGTTAATTGAGGGGGACGGTAGTTTGCAGCAGAATTTACCAACAGACAAGGATTATAGCCCAAACTAAAAACATTAGAACAAAGAAGAAAGAAATTAAATACTATTATTGCATACTTCCAGATACCAGAAATATTTGTGGGCATATCTTCTCTTACTAGATCTTAAGTCCTTTGAGTATGAATTACTTAGTCCTATACATCTTTAATTCCTCTGGAAATTGGGAGAACTGCTTCCACAGAGTAAGCACCAAATATAATCTTCTTGAATAAACAAATACCTGATTGGATGAACCGAGCAAATGAAATGTATTATAAATAAATAAATAAGCAAATACATTATCTTAAACAGAGTGGGAGTCTGTTGGTCTGTTGGCTTGCTCCGTTGAGAAGTCCAGGGTCTGCGGTTGGCTTCCAAAACTAAAAGAGCACCAGAGCCTGATTCCTCTCCTACCTGCTCTCAATTTTACTCTGTTCCCTGTGTTGGCTCAATTCCCAGTTTTTATGTAGTGAAAGTAATAAACGAATAGACATTATTTTTTAAGAACAGTTTTTGTTTTGTCGGCAAAATAATGGAGCAGAGAGTTCCATATGCTCTTCCCAAACGCCTGTTTTTCCTATTTTTAACATCTTTCCTTAGTGTGATATCTTTGTTACAGTCGATGAGCCAATATTGGTACAGTACTATTAATTAAAGTCCATAGCTCCAGCCTATATATTTTTAGATTCAAGACTACAGAAAAAAATTTTACAGCGAGATAGACAATAAAAACTTTATTCTCTCCCTTATCATTGAAGTGGGTCTTTGACATGGTTAATACGGGCCGAAATTCAGTGAACTAATCACTGTAGCCAGGAAGGAGGATTATGAGTTTGACTAATTGACTAATCAGGTCCCACTTCTAGTTCTAGTTCCTCAAGAAAATTCAATTCATATTTTACAATAAGACCAGCTAGATCCAGAGTAGTAACATAGCAGATGTTAACTAAAAAGAGAAATTTAAATTAATCTTAAATCTGTGGATCTCAATGGGTAAGACACTGTGAAATCACAGAGGACTTGATCATCTTCCAAACTAGTTCTAAAACGAACTCTACTAATATGGCAGCACATCTTAGTGGTTAATAGAAAGCAAGTATTACCATTAATGGCATAATGTGCACAAAGATCAAAGTTTAAAATAACACATAAAATCATTTTCTCCAACTTTAGGAACAAATAAATAATCTAGTAAAGATTCTGGTTATTAAGAATTGGCTATTCAGCTGCTCATTTTGGATCATTAATTGTTGGACTTTTGTGTAATATTTAATTAAAATCATAATTTATTATTAAGATCTTGTGAAGATGAACCATGCTGTGTGTATTAGCTTTCCATTGTTGAATAAAAAATTACCCCTAAACTTAGTGGCTTAAAATATCAAATATGTATCTCACAGTCTATGTCTATTAAGTATCTGGGTTTGGCTTAGCTAGAGTCCTCTAGCTCAGAACGAGTTCTGTTATAGCTCAGAGTGTTGACTGAAGCTGAGTTATCGGTCATCTCCAGGCTCTGTTGTGGCAGGCTTTGAAGCCAAACGCATGAAGCTGTTGTAAGGCCTCAAGGTGGATCTTCAATGATTGGTCATAGACATCAGTTCCTTGGCAAGGGGTTCTTTCCATAGGGCAACTCACAACACGGCAGCTGGCTTAACTCAGAGAGAGGGCTCTCAGAATATGAGCAAGAGAGAGTGCCCAAGACAGAAGACAATCTTTTTAAAATTTAATCTTAGAAGTGACTCCCGTGGCTTTTGCACTGAGTTATTTGTTAAAAGCAAGTCACTAGGTCAAACTCACACTCAACAGAAAGTAGTGTTACAAGAATATGAATGTCAGGAATCAGAAATCATCTTAAGGCTGTCTACTGCAATTTTGGCATCTCACATATCTATGAAGTAATGAACAAAAGGAAGCCCTCAATAAATGGTTATGAGTTGATGGGTGCGTCTTAAAAACTTGATATCTTCATAGAAAAATGAAACATTTTTTTCTCAGAACTTAATCTAACAATTTAACTTTAGAAAGGGTCATATATGTCTTCAAAAGGCTTTGGTATTATTTCATGAAATAGTGGCATTAGTGTATTTAGGCATGTATTCAGGGTGTTATATATAATTTGATGTAATACAAGCAAAATTAGCTGATACTTCTTTTGGAAAATATTCTATTAACAGGTTTTTGCTCTTTCCAATTGAATACTCTGATTTGAAATGCTTTAGTATATTTGTTCTTCTCTTAGGTTTATTTTATCCTTAAATTATATAGCATTTGTAAAGCTAACACAAATATCATTGGCATTTACTTTGGGATTCTCTGGAATTCCTGGAAAATAGACTTTCTGAATTTTTATTTCACATTAGAGTTATGATCTGTACAGAAAAGTGGTCGAGTGCTATTAAAATTAGAATTAGCCTTTGAGTATACTTTCAAATCACAAATTTCTTAATTTGTTACATAGAGAAATGACTAGAATATACTATATTAAAATCGCATCATTATATAGATTCCATTTCAGGTTATAATACATTTCAAATACAGCAGTAATTTTATTTGAAAATCTTTGGGAATTCTCTGAAGACATACTTTTTTTTATAATATACATGAACACTGAGGATGTTAAAAATTTAGGAATCAATATTGACTTAAGAAAATTATTTCTTCTCAACTACGTTAACAAAGGACAGTATTTTGTCACTCATTAAAAACCAAACTTTTCTAATTGTTTGGGAAAGGGAAAATAATCATTCATTTACGTATATAATAACAATGTATCCATTATAACACATCATCATCATAAGAAATTGTATTAGTCAGCTTTTTCTGAGGTAAGAAACAGCCCACTAAATCAAAATGGTTTACACAAATAAACATCAATTTATTTCTCATATATGAAGCCTGAAATTTGTCTGTGGTTCCACTGTAGGTCTATGGGTTGACTAAAGGTCTGCTTCACTTGAAATTCCATTCTGTGATCCAGGTTAAAGGAACAGCTCCTGTCTGGAATATTCTATTCCTATAGGAGAGGGAAGAAGCACAAGACAGATCAAGTTGAAATAGCCAATTTGCATTAAAGCTTTTATTATACAAGTGTGAACCCCGAAAATCTGAGAAAGGTCTCAGTTAATTTAGAAAGTTTATTCTGCCAAAGTTGAGGATGCGCACCTGGGACACAGCCTCAGGAGGTTCTGATGACATGTGTCCAAGGTGGTAGGGTCACAGCTTGGTTTTATACATTTTAGGGAGACATGAGACATCAATCAATATGTTTAAGATGTACATTGGTTCAGTCTAGAAAGGTGGGACAACTCGAGTTGAAGGCAGGACAACTGGAATCAGGGATGGTGCTTCCAGATCATAGCTAGATAAGAGACAAATGGTTGCATTCTTTTGAGTTTTGGATTAGCCACTCCAAATGATGCAATCAGTTGTGAATTTATCTCAGTGAGCAGAGGGGTGAGTTTGAATAAAATGGGAGGCAGGTTTGCCCTAAGGAAATTTATATTTGTTTTGTTTTACCTGTTTCTGCCCAACTTCAAATGAAGTAGCGCTTCTTTTGTCCAAAGCCAACCCAGGCATTTGTATTTTGAACTTCATTCTTCTTCTATCTTTGCAAATTTTCATCTTGATTCCTTTTGCTTTATCAATTTTCCCTCCATTCTCTCTTCAATCTCTTTATTCTGCCTATAACCTCTTGCCATTCAAACCAAAAAGGTTGATTTTTTTTTAGTCTGAGCTTAAAAAGATATTTTTTAGTCTGATATTTATTAGCATGAACTAAGTATAGCATAACTAAAGATAAACATGCCAAAACCAAAATTATACAACTAAGTAGAACTCTTTCTAATGACCTCCCAATTATGAAACCCAATTTTATTTATGTATTTATGTATTTATTTATTTTTGCCTTTAATTTATTGTACTTCTTGGCACTCAGCCTCTGTTAATATTTTCTACTCTCTTGGATTTTCAATGCAACTGTCTCTTGGTTTCCTTCACAACTTTCTGGTTCGTCCTTCTATTTATCTCTTCCAAGATTTTGCCTTCTCTGTTTGTCCCTGAGAATTGAAGTTTCCTAGGATTCTGTCCGTACAGTACTGAAGTTATCATATGTTCACTGTAGATGAACTTATAGTTGTATGTTGTTTTAAATGTGCATTTTTTTGTTTTGTTTTGAGTATCTGAAAACCTAGAGGTTAATAATTGCAAATTTGGGAGCCAGATTATGAATTAAGTTTGCCACTTCTATTTATGTACAAGCTTCTGAAATCCTCCTCTATCCCAGGCTTAGATGGATATTTCTATTTTGAGTCGGGTCGGCCTCTATTCTTCTGAATTCTAATTAATATTGTGACATATATATATAATTAATATTGTGATGATATGCTTGGGTCTCCCTGAATTCCATTAGGCCATGAGAATGTGTATGGGACAGACACAGGAACTTCATTCTATTTATGTGTGTATCTTCAACAAATAGCACAATGACTAGAACATGGTTGTATGAAGCCTTCAGCAGCATTAACAAATGGCTTTTTAATGAATTTAACTTTAAATAAATAGTTTCTAAAATGATTTGCTCAAAGCACGTCATTGAGGCACTGGAGGAAAATAAGGTTGTGGGTTCACATGGCTGCTGCTGGTCAACTTCGCACTTTCGTGTGAATTACAAATAAACTTCCCTTCCTGCAGGCAGATGCAACTGCACACCAAGTCTTACAGCTTAGTAAGCTGTATACCTGCCCCAGTCTTCCTCTTGGGAATAGATTTGGTGTGAGATAAAAGCTGTACGCATTTATGGGATGTCTCTGAGTGTTCAAAAATATTTTGCTGATGAGTAATTATTTTCTAGCCTTGAGCAAATACTGACAATCTTCAAAGTAATTCTGGATTACTACAGTTTAAACTGTAGGTCATCAGTACTGATCATTATTTCTAGATAACATGACTTCCTTACTAGTAAATAATCAGAAATATATAGATAAAAAGTTTTTTTAATGCTCATGGACACAATAACCTCATTTAGAACTAGCATATAAATTACTTAAGTTCAATAGGTTTAATTTATGTATATGGTGAAATAATACAGCATGATAATTTATGTTTATATAAACTATACCGATTTATTATGTCAAGCACTCTTCAAGATGTTTTACATGAATTATTATTTTTTCTTTCCTCAGAATAAGGTAGGTACTCCTATGGACAAGGTTTTCCACAGAAGAGGGAAATGAAGCACTTAACTTGCTCAAGAGCACATGCCTACTAAAAGAAGAATTCTATGAATATTTAAAGGGCAATTTAAGAAGTTGATCTTGATTCAACTTAAGATGACTACAGAACTTGTTTGAGAATTATAGCCCATTAGAATTATATGTGGGCTACCGTGAAAGACAATTAGTTTATCATCTGATAGCTTATTCATTAATTCACTTAATAAAAACTATACTCATTAAGGGCCTACAATATGCTGGTCATTTTCTAGGCACTGAGGATAGAACTATGAAATTATTTCAAATCCCAAAACCTCATATATCTCAGTAGGGGTGGGGTCTTAAGCAGCATATTCTTTCCAAAATTAATAAAATAGAGTAAAGCTATTGCTCCCTTCTTAAAATACACTCTAAAATCTTAAAAGAAAGGAAAAAAAAAGTTTTCAGTTTTTTATTCTGTTTTGTTTTGTCTTACACATGTGATGTTCCCTGTGTAGTTATTTATATGCCTGGAAGGGATTTTACATATATTTTTTAGATCATTTAACTTTTTTATAAAAGGCTACAGGGTTGAAAAATGTGAAACTAGTGTTATTTTCATTATGATGCTCTTCACTGTTACTATTTTATCCACCCACCTTGTATTATCTTTGATCCTGCAGAGTCTTTCAAGTCTCAACTTGAAAATCCACTTTGTATGCTACTGTGTTTGGTTAAAATCAACACACTGTGACACAAAGCAAAGTGGATATTAAACACAAAAGAGAAATATTTTCAAATAACAATTTAAATTCCTGTGATGCAATTCAGTTTCCCATCATTTTACCTTCTGAACCAATGTACAGGTTGATGAAACCAAATACTGAGTAATTTTTTGGTGAACAGATTTCTGACAGCTTCAAGCATCTAGAACACGAATGCAAAATGGGAAGTGGACAACAGTAGTAAAATCTATTTATCCAGCATCTAGAATGGTGCATTTGTTACAAAATCTCATGGATTTTGTTTTGTGAGTGAATAATATAGCAATTGATGACTAAACTGTCAGAAATTTTAGGTTTATAAAAGATTTGTTTCTGTTTTCTTCTGTGCCTTAATTTTTTAGTAGAATTGCAAAAGACAGAATATTAGAAGCAATCATAGAAATAATTAAGACTCATCAATGTAGTTATTCTGACAAGTGAAAGAAAGAAAGAAAAGAATAGTCAAAGTCATGATGTGCTGGAAAACAGCCTGGAATCATTAGGAAGAGGAGAAAATAACCTTTCACAGCTCAATAACTCCTGAAGGCATTACTGTTAAACATTATAGGATGGTAAATTCAAATAATCAGGTATTATTCACTCTACCTAAACATTCAAGAAAGCGGGTAATATAGAACTCTAATGGCAATACAGCTAGAATCCACATTCTGTGACATTAACATTATAAAATATATATTGTAAAATGAAAGTTAGACCTTTAGAACTGGACAAATTTGTATGTTTTATATGACTATTTCATGCTCTAATCATTCTCAAACATTTGTTTCTAAAGGTATAATTCTCCTCCAAGACTGAGGATGTTCTCTGACAGCAGCTGCATCCATGTTAATGTAAGTTCATTATACTTTGATGAGCTGGTAATGTAATTCCTCATAAGGGAAGAGAAAATGATACTTTTTAGTTAACAGACTATTGTATGGTCTTTCAAACAACCACACAACATTTCGTATCCTATAGATCTATGTGATTTCTACAATAGATTAAAAAAGATTTAAAATGAAACTACTGATGTCATTAATCAAAATCCAATATGGGATACTAACTTACAGGAAAAAAAAACTGTTTTATGAAACGAATAGGATTCTTGATAAAAAGAACATTACTTTATATTAGAGTCCAGATAACATATACTAAATATACATGTAATTTAGAGGAGTCTGGAATATAGGCAAATATCAAATCATTCTATAATGTTATGCCACAATATATTTTCTCAGGCAAAAGAACTTTTAGTACTGATATGTGAATTTTAAAATTTTTACTTTCAGAGTTTCCCCAGTTAAACAAATTGATGAATGTCAAACACTAAAATTGGTGGTATCCCACTTCTGATCATTTATGTTACAATGAATTACTACTCTAATATATCTGGTTTGGATTTTTAGTACTTGATATGGCTAATTACAAAACCACTTCTCTTGTCTATCAATACCTCAATATGCTTCTTACTCTGCAATCTTATTCTATAATTAAAATATGTTATTTTGAAATAATTACTTGGATATTTGAATATAGGTGGAAAATGTGATTATTTGATCCCATTGACATCATCGCCATGGTACATAGCTTAGAAACAATGTGATTATGATTACATGAAACATTCTTAAGCATATAAAATAAAACTACCATTCTCATAACTCTCCTATTATTTAAAATAATGTGACCATGTTTGCATAACATATCTTTTGGCACTTTTTCTTTGTTTCATGCGTTATCACTGCTGGAAAAAATAGCATAAAAGTTCAAAAATGTCTTAATCGAAAGCTATGCTAACCAAAATGTTAAAGATATTTCTACTTAGTGGTAAAATTTGCTTATAGAATCAACAAAGCTTTCCTTTTTAAAAAACATTTTAGGGATTTGCCAATATATGAAATGGTATCTTGAAGCTATGTAAACGTAAAACAGACATTCCATGATAAAAAGTTTATCTTTTCAGTAATCATGCTGGAATAAATTTAGAAAACTGCTACTTTGTTGAAAGTTAGCATTGCCTAAACAAAATTTTCTTTGATTGATTATAAATAGGTCAGACTTGTATTCTGCCTTAAACTTTACACAAAAACTGGTTCTATTTTTTTACAGTTAATCATAAGCCCACATAATTCCCACATGCTTCCTATAACTCTCTAATTGAGTAGTCTCATAATTTATATCACTGAGGGCATTTTTTGGGATTAAGGTATTGTATGAAGTCTTCTGTTAAATCCAACACCCAAGGCCAGTCAAATTAAAAGCAGTTAAAATATTTTTTAAATTGATACATAATAATTATATGTATTTATGAGGTACATATCATATTTTGATACAGTATACAATGTGTAACGATCAAATCAGGGTAATTAAGATATCCATCACCTAAAAGTTATCATTTCTTTGTGTTAGAAACATTCCACATCTTTTCTAGCTCTTTTGAAATAGACAATAAATTATTGTTAACCAACACTTGGCAAAAACACATAAAATGGAACTTAAACTATATCACAGACTTAAAATGAGAAGATAAAATCATAAAACTTCTAAAAGGGAACAGAGAAAAAATATGGGTAAACTTGGGTTAGGCAAAGATTTCTTAGATAGTACACAAAAAGCACAAACTATAAAAGAAAAGATAGATAAATGTGATTTCATCAAAATTAAATCTTCTGTTCTTAGAAAACTTCTATGAGAATGAAAAGGCAAGACACAGACTAAAGAAAATATTTGCAAAATAGTGTTCTATATTTAATAAAAGACCTGAATCTAGAGTACATAAGAATATTTTAAATTCAACAACATGAACATAAAAAATGTAACTTACAAATGAGCAGAAATATTTGAGCAGGTAATTCATAATGTATATGGATGATAAATGACAAGAAAAGATATTTAGCATCAGTAGTCATTAAGAAAGTGAAATTTAAAGCAGATACTTTTACCTACACACTAGAAAGGCTGAAAAAAAAAGAAAAAATATACTAACAAACAACCAGACAATGCCAATTGTTGGTAATGATGTGGAACAGCTAGATACTCATACATTGCTGGTGGAAATGTATAATGATGTAGCCACTTTGACAAACACTTTGCAAGTTTTTTATAAAGTTACAAATACACTTATAACCTAACCCAAGTATTTATCCAAGGAAAACGATAAGTACGTATAAATTGTTATATGATGATTTTCATTGAAAGTTTTTTTTAAATATAATAATTGCCAAACACAAGAAGAGTTCCCAAACTCCATTAACTGGAGATTGATCAACAAATTGTGGTACATCTATTAAACAGAATACCATGCAGCAATGACAGGGAATGAATGCTGAGATATTTGACAAAATGGATGAATGTTAAAAGCATTATGCCAAGTAAAAGAAACTAAACACAAAAGTCTATGTGTTTCCATTGATTTGACACTTGAGAAGAGATAAAACTATAGGGAGAGGAAACAGGTTAATAACTGACAAGACTTTAATTGGGGAGAGGGGATTAACTGCAAAGTGATCCAAATAAATTTTTCAGGTTTATAGCATGTTTTATATTTTGATTTTAATGATATTTGCATAATCACATAGAGTTGTCAAAAACTCATCCAACTATAAACGTAAAATGGATACATTTTATCCTATTTATAATATGCCTTAATAAACCTGACTAAAAAAGTATGTAATAGGCCGGGTGTGGTGGCTCAAGCCTGTAATCCCAGCACTTCAGGAAGCCAAGGCAGGAGGATCACTTCAGGCCAGGAGTCTGAGACTAGCCTGGGCAACACAGTGAGGTCCCATCTCTACAAAGAATAAAAATAAAAAATTGATTGGGCGTGGTGACACATATCCATAGTCCCAGCTATTTAGGAGGCTGAGATGGGAGGGAGGAGGGCTTGAGTCCAGGAGTTTGAGGTTACAGTGAGCTATGATCACGCCCACTGCACCCCAACCTGGGTGATAGAGCGAGACTGAGTCGAAAAAAAAAAAAAAGTGAAAATAAAAATCTTACCAGTTCATTCCCTTTCATCTTAATATTACTGTATCATTCCACAATCTACACTTTGGGGCTTCATAGGATTGGCATTCCCAGAGCACTAATCTGGAGTATAAATATAGAATATAATTGAAGGGAGAAAGAAATGACCATTGGACCGAAAGTAAAAATAATCTTTAGATCTGGCCGGGTGTGGTGGCTCACGCCTGTAAATCCCAGCACTTTGGGAAGCCGAGGCAGGCAGATCACTGGAGGTCAGGACCAGGCAGGAGAATAGGGTCTGGAGGCAGGAAACCTAAGGCTGTTTCATGCCGACATTCTAGAACTAAATTGAAAGGAAAATCCTAACTTTCCACTCTAAGTAATACAAGGATCAGAGGCTACTCCCTTTGACGCTTTCTGCATGACAGATGGGAGATTGGCTGCCTGCAACAAATCATACTGAGTGCGGGTGAGTTTTGGTTTGCAACTTTGTAACTTCACTCTAGCCTCTGAATGGCTGCTGTCTGCAACCAATCAGACTGATTGAGGGCTACTACTTCGGTTACAGGAGGTGAGCATGAAGTAGCCAATGGGAAACTTCTAGAGGGTATTTGGACCCAAGAAGGCACTGTATCCAGGCCCTTGAGCTGCTGCTCGTGTCTGCTCCCACACTGTGGAGTGTACTTCCTTTTCAACAAATCCCTACTTTCATTCTTTTGTTGCTTCATACTTTGTTTGCTTTGCTGGGTGTTCTGTCCAATTATTTGTTCAAAATGCCAAGAACTTGGACAACTTGCAGTCGCGATCCTCCACTAGTGACAAGGAGTTCAAGAACAGCCTAGCCAACATGGGGAAACTGGCGCCTGTAATTCCAGCTACCCCATAGGGTGGCAGGAAAACCGCTTGAACCCAGGAGGCAGAGGTTGCAGGGAGCCAAGATCGTGCCGCTGCATTCCAGCCTGGACGACAGAGCCAGACTGGGTCTCAAAAAAAAAAAAAAAAAGGCCCCAAAACAATAATTATGACCAGGAGGGTCGAGATGGGAGGACGAGATGGGTGAAACACTTGAGGTCAGGAGTTCGACACCAGCCTGGTCAATATGGTGACACCCTGTCTCTACTAAAGAAAATATAAAAATTAGCCCGGCATGCTGCGGTGCACTTGTAATCCCAGGCACTTGAAAGGCTGAGGCAGAAAAATCACTTGAACCCAGGAGGCGGAGGTTGCAGTGAGCCAAGATGGCACCACTGGTACTCCAGCCTGGTCGACAGAAGGAGACTCTGTCTCGAAAACAAACAGCAAAAAACCCCCACAATAATCATTAGATGAAAAACCTTAAAGATATCATTGCCAATACAGGATACGAGGTTAGGAACTACCAATAGTAAAATAGATGGAAAGTGATCAATGCCACGTGGAGAATGTAAATAAAATTAGTGTGCTGAGAGATCATTACTGGGTATTGATACAATTGCATATGACCTGGTAAAGATTAAACTGGTAGTTACTAAACAAACACAATGTTGAAAAGACACAAGTATGCAATCATTGCTTGTTTTTGTTTTCCACTTGCTAGCTATCATTAAACGGGTCAAAGGCTGTGAGAGAGTGCATCATACAATAGGCATGATTCAGTGTAAAGAGTGAGTCAGGAAATAACTGTAAAGTGAGAGTTGGCCATGGAAGCCCAAGTTGGCTCAAAGGAGGTCCTGAGAGGCAAGGAGCTCATTAAGGATGCTTCTCTAGGGAAGTGGCACAAATATGGCAAAACAAACGTGGTAAAAGGAACTCTCAAATTTCATTTTACGGTTTCATGCTTTCTATATATTCATTGTTAAAAACATATGAAAAACGCTTTAGAAAGGCTAAGTGTAGAACACCTATTATTTTAGATACAGTGTATCTATCTGTTGTGGTTTGGATCTGTGTCCTCATCCAAATCTAAATGTAATCCCTAATGCTGGGTGTGAGGCCTGGTAGGAAGCAGTTGGATCAAGGGGGTGGTTTCTAATGGTTTAGCACCATCCCCTGAGTGCTGTTCTCATGATAGAGTTCTCAAGAGATCTGGATGTTTTAAAGTGTGGAGCACCTTCCCCCCTTCTCTCTCTTCCTCTTCTTCTGGCCATGGGAAGATGTGCCTGCTTCCTCTTTGCCTTCTATCATGATTGCAAGTTTCCCGAGGCCTCCCTTGCCATCCTTTCTGTACAGCTTGCTGGACCATGAGCCAATTAAATCTCTTTTCTTTATAAATTACCCACTCTCAGGTATTTCTTTATAACGGTGTGAGAATGGACTAATATATTATCTCTATGTCTATCTCTATAGCTACTTATCTATGTATAACATATGATATAAAACATGATAATTGATATAAAACGTCTACGATATAAAACATACAATATAAAATTGATACAAAATGTATGATCTAAAACATGATATGAAAACATATAATATTGCAAAGTTATAAAACACTATCTTATGTTCATAATCTATTTTTATCTGTTCTTGCATTTTCTCAAGGATTATGTTAAAAATAAAGTGAATATTCACATATTGTATTACAATAATTACAAATGTCTTGTTTATAATTGAGACCTTAAACTTTTTAAAATTGAGTGTTTTAAAATTTCATAGTCAACATTACATTCCGAGCAATAGGCAATAAAATTTGCTTTTCCACCCTAAAGACTCAACTTTTTGAGTTGCCTTACTGGTTTAGCTGACTCATTTACTGAGTAGCACTTGTGTCACAATAATTGTTTTAAACAACATCTTTATATCTATATACACTTTAAGTTCTAGGGTACATGTGCACAATGTGCAGGTTTGTTACATATGTATACATGTGCCATGTTGGTGTGCTGCACCCATTAACTCATCATGTACATCAGGTATATCTCCTAATGCTATCCCTCCCCACTCCCCCCACCCCACAATAGTCCCCGGTGTGTGATGTTCCCCACCCTATGTCCAAGTGTTCTCATTGTTCAGTTCCCAACTATCAGTGAGAACATGCGGTGTTTGGTTTTCTGTCCTTGCGATAGGTTGCTCAGAATGATGGTTTCCAGCTTCATCCATGTCCCTAAAAAGGACATGAACTCATCCCTTCTTATGGCTGCATAGTATTCCATGGTGTATATGTGCCACATTTTCCTAATCCAGTCTATCATTGATGGACATTTGGGTTGGTTCCAAGTCTTTGCTATTGTGAACAGTGCTGCAATAAACATACGTGTGCATGTGTCTTTATAGCAGCATGATTTATAATCCTTTGGGTATATACCCAGTAATGGGATGGCTGGGCCAAATGGTATTGCTAGTTCTAGATCCTTGAGGAGTCACCACACTGTCTTCCACAATAGTTGAACTAGTTTACGGTCCCACCAACAGTGTAAAAGTGTTTCTATTTCTTCACATTCTCTCCAGCACCTGTTGTTTGCTGACTTTTTAATGATCGCCATTCTAACTGGTGTGAGGTGGTATCTCACAGTGGTTTTGATTTGCATTTCTCTGATGCCCAGTGATGATGAGCTTTAGCAGATTAGGTCTTACAGTAATGGCATTACATACTTGTTTTCGTGAATATCTCTGTTAGCTCTGTTGTTATTTTTCAAAAAATCAATCTAAATAATTATCTTTTAACTAAAAAATAGTGTATTAAGCCTGGATTTTTTGAATCATTATATGGAGAAGTTTTAGTTTTATTACTAAAATAGCTAATGATGTGTTGAGTTATATGTAAAGATAAGTTCCATGAACTCAGATTTTTAGGTACTAAAATAAATCAACAAGGCTAGAACCAGCATGGGGTTAATATACCAGAGTAAGAAATACATAAGCTGGAGTAGGAGAGAAAATGGCAATATCAAAGTAGGATCTAAAGTTTTGATAAATGAAGCAGGTAAAGAACAGCTCAGGAAAAAAAAGGCATATTTAGTTTCAAGCTGACCTTGGATTTCGATCTGACTCTGACTATGGAGTTCATTTCTGTATTTTTAGCCTGACTACTTCATAGCTCAACTTCCACATATTTGGTCATTTTTTTTCTTGCTTTCTCCTGCTTTCTTGCTGTCTTTCTTGCTTTCTTTCTTTCCTCAGTCGACAAATATTTAATAAACACTTACTATCTGCTAGGAACTTTACTAGACACATGCATTTAGGTGCTTTTTTTTTTATTTAAAAGGCATTATTTAGTTAACATTCAATAATATTACTTAATATTAGGAACATTATATATTTTTAATAATGCTTTTCACATTATAACAATATATTTGAGTGTAGCATGTACAAATTATTAAACAGAAGTCAATGGTTTCGTTTATTTTAATTTTCCAATCAATTTCTTGGAAATTTCTACTCTCAAAATTTGCAGAATGTCCAGTGTTCTCCATTTGAGGCTTTCATCTTTTCTAAACTGCCCAAAAGTCTAGATGCTTACTCTGTCAATGGGAAATTTGTCTTGTGTCTGATACATGGTGCATAGGTGAATGGAAAATATATAACTGTGGCTCCTCCTGTCACACTGATGCTATCTAAATGGTGGAGGTGTCAGTGCAAAGGTGGAACTGTGTCCTCATTGAAGGGATAATTAAAACGTAAGCTACTTTCATGTTTAGGAATGCAAATCACAGAGATCTACTGGATCAGGTATTCTTTCATAGGTACCGCTACATCCCCCTAGAGTAGGCTTTTTGACATAGGCATTATTGACATCTTGAAACAGATAACTTTTTTTTCCTGGGGAGGGGAGGAGCGTTCTGCACATTTTGGAAGATCTAGCAACATCCTTGGCCTTGCTAGATACTACTAGCAGCCCTTCAGTTAAAACAGCAAAAAAATGCCTCCAGACATTGCCAAGTGTCCTCTAGAGGTGGTGGTGTGAGGGCAGAATTGCTCCTTGGCAAAAAACACCAATCTATACTTAGGAAAGCATAACATTTAATTTAATTATCTCTCACTGGAGACTAAATTTAAATTTTTCCTTATGATTGTTCTCCTTCAGTAGGATTTGAAAATTTTATGAAATAAAAAAAGAAAGTAAAGTCTATGCATAAGTGGCTAACCAGTGATAACTAATCACTGTTGGCCCCTTCAAAATTTCCTTCTTATGTTTTTCTATAAATATTTACACATAATATAGATTTGTGTATGTAAATTATTGGTTCCTATTTTTGCAGTGAATAATATTCTTTGAAAAATATAAGAATTGGTGAATGCTTATGTATGTAGGCATGCATTTAATCACTTGATTAGCTGTTAAACAAATCTTCTCTAACTCAGAATTACAACTATTTTTAAATTTTGACTATTAGAAGACAAAGATGAATATTATTGTGAAACTAAATGTTTAATTATTTCCTTAGGAAAAAACATCCTGAAAAGGACAAAGGATATAAACTTATTGAAAACTTTTGATATAAATTGATAGAACACTGTCCAGAAAGACTAACATTACTATAATGTACAGAAATTCTTGTTTACATGTATATTCTCTAACACTGGAAAATAACACTGCAAATTAAAACATAATGAAACAATACTATCAATCACGTGAGGGGAAGTACTTTAAATTTATATTCTGTGTATCCCTAAATAATAAGTCAAATGTAAGAAAGAAATAAGAACATTATTATTTCTGAAAAATCACAAAAAATTGAATTTCTCAGCTATTAGAGAATGTACTTAACAAAAAGGGGAAAAATAAAAATGAAAAAAAGGAAAAGAACATAGAATATAGGATAGAAAGAAACCAACATAGTGGTTAAGGGAAAAGAAGTCCCAGGAGAGAAGTCTTCTGGAAAAAAAAAGAAGGATCTAAAGGATTATATAATATATTTGTCTATATGATTAATTCTATTCTGGGTAGTCAACAGGCTGAATCTAAAGTGGCCCCCAGGGATTCCCACTTTTTAATATTTACATCTTGTGTAATTTCCCTATTTTGAGTGTGGGCAGAGTCTGTAACTTGATACTAACCAACAAATTTAGGCAAATGTCATGGGATATCACTTCTGTGATGACATTACGTACAATTTCAACTCCTTTTATGAGGAGACACTCTCCCTTGCTGGGTATAAGAAAGCATGTGAACATACTGGAAGGCCCATATGGCAGGGAACCAAGGGTAGCCTCCAGTCAAGGAACCAAATCCTCTAACAGCCCATAAGAAACTGAGTGCTGCGAAGAGCGACCTGATGTTGGAAGCAAATCCTTCGCCAGTCAAGCTTCAGATTAGACAAGAGTCCCAGTTGCCTCTTTCATTGTAGCTTTATGAAAACCTCCAGCAGAAGACCCAGCAAAGCTGTGCTGGGACACTTGACCCACAAATGCACTAAAATAATAAATGTATATGTTTTAAACTGCTAAGTTTGTAGTAATATTTTACTGCAGCATCAAAAACCAATAGTAATAGATTAATAAAGTCAATTGTATATGGAAAAATTAATAATATATGGAAACTAAGCAAATAAAAAAAGTTTATGATTAGGGAATTTTATAAAGAAAACTGGGCTGGGTGTGGTGGCTCACACCTGTATTCTCAGCGTTTTGGGAGGCCAAGGGGGCAGATCACGAGTTCAGGAGATCGAGACTATCCTGGCTAACACAGTGAAACCCCATCTCTACTAAAAATTACAAAAATTTAGCCGGTCACAGTGGCGCGTACCTATAGTCCCAGCTACTCAGGAGGCTGAGAAAGGAGAATGGTGTGAATTCGGGAGGCAGAGCTTGCAGTGAGCACTCCAGCCTGGGCGACAGAGTGAGACTCCATCTAGAAAGAAAGAAAGAAAGAGAAAGAAAAGAAAAGGAAAGAAAGAGGGAGAGAGAAAGAAAGAAAGAAAGAAAGAAAGAAAGAAAGAAAGAAAGAGAAAGAAGAGAGAAAGAAAGAAAGGAAAAAGAAAGAAAGAAGAGAGAAAGAAAGAAAGGAAAAGAAAGAAAGAAAGGAAACTGAATAAAGTCTTACACATCTAATGCATGCGTGTGTTCTTTATTTTGTATTACTCTTGCTTTATTTCAAGGGTTTTTCAGGAAGTATATATATATAAAATATATTATCATATATATATTATAAACCTTTATCTCTGTGAATTGTGACTTGTCTTAGAACAGAAAAAGCTAGATTACAAACATTAACTATCTAAATTCTTTTTACATCTTCTGGGATTCAGTGTTGCAGATACCAACCAGATATTTTCCATTGTCAGTGACCAGTTTTATAATTTAGTAGTTTTCATAATTCTTACATATTTCTTTATTATTGTTTCGCCTAACTTTGTCTCTCTTCTTATTAATTTTACTCGTATGTTATAAGCTGTATTTCCATTCCATTTTCAAGCTTAGAAAAGTATTTTTTTAATACATATTTTTATTATTTTTTTTTTTCCGTTTGAGAACATACATACTTTTTATGTTGATTCTGGATTATTTTGCCTCCATCCTCCTTCAGTGTCTATCATCTAATCTATCGTCATGTTTGTCTTCTACTCTTGTCGAAATCGCATCTTTTGTTTTAGTAATTGAATTTTCCAGTGTTAATCGTGTTCTTTGGGTTTACCTGTGCCGACTTCTCACTTAAACCAACTCGAACATTATTTTGAACTTTGTCTCAGCCTGTTTGGTCCCTGTAGTTTGTTTCCATACCTCCCAGAATCTGTGTTGTCTTATATCCTGCAAGGACAACCTTTGGGTTGTTCCAAAACAAACAAACAAAAATATATTCTTTTCTCTCTTAGCTCATGGCTGCACAGGTACAGACTACATTTCCCAAAAATGTAACTTGATGTGACCATGTTATTTTATTCCAGCAAAAAAGATTAGAGTAAGTAGGAGTTTCCACTTCCATGTAATTTCTAAAATACACATAATTCACTTTCCTTGGGCCATATCTTTTCTACCTTCCTGCAGTCTGCAGTGTGAACCTGGCAATGGCCTTCAACCATAGAACCAAGTGTAACAATGGCAGAGCAACAAGATGGCAGAAACCTGGGTTCCTAAATAACCCCGTGGAAGACTGCTGACTCCTGCTGTAGATGGGCTGTACTGTCACATCAGAAAGAAACCCTTGTTTTAATTATTGTGCATCAGAGATTTATAGTTACAGCAGCTGAGGCTTTGCTCAAATCAATACCATTGCCAATTTACTTCTTAAATAATTTCTTTTCTTTATGTACGATATACTTTTTGGAGGTAGGCCTGTACATCTTCAGGATTGTTTTATTTTATATTTTTCTTTTAGGAGAAAATGCTTTTTAGAGGCCCTACGTTAGTCTTTCTTTTCTTTAGGACTCAGGCTTGATGAAACAGAGTTCTCCTAGTCTCATTGTTGCCCAAAATTTAGGATATGTAGCTTGTGCTTGGCCCTGATTCCTGGACTAGTCCTCTTGTGTAGTATCAGAGGGAAGGCTGAGAAGGAAGCAGACAGGGAGCAAAATGAAAGATAAAACAGTCCCAGAGATGGCATGGACCAGTGTGTACAAGAAACATTATTGCATAGCCTTATTTTCTGTAGAAACAGCTCAAACGGCAGAATGTTCAATTTAAAAACAAATCCCTAGAAACATCACAATCAGAATTAATAAAACCTGCCTCTACTGTTGATCCCTGCAGAACTGAAGAAATGTCCCAGCCCTTATCCCCATGTTTAGTGTTTCATAGCCATTCACTTCCTGTAGCTCCATTGGGTTGCAATATTATCTTCACTCACTCTATTATTTCCTTATAAAACTTTGAAATGATGAAATACAAGGGAGAATGTATTTTACAAGATGCAGTACTGTTCATTCTTTCCCTCTCCTTAAATATATTACTTATGTGGTGTCTTTGTCAATTGGAAGTGCTATAACAATGTAGCATTGACTGGGTAGCTTATAAATAAAAGATATTTATTTCTCACACTTTTGTAGACTAGAAGCCAAGACCAGGGTGCCAGCATGGCGAGGGCCCTCTTTACAGCTGCAGATTGCTAACTTCTTGTTGCATTCTCCCGTGGTGTAAAGGGGAAGAGATAACTCTCTGAAGTTCTTTTTATAAGAGCACTAACCCCATTCATGAGGACTCCACCTCATGACCTAATTACTTCCCACAGGCCCCATTGCCTAATAGCATCACGTTGGGGGTTAGAGTGTCAACATTTGAAATATGGGGAGACACAAACATTTCGTTGGTTGCACTTGTGCACCATCTGCTAAGATGTAATGTGAAGCTGTTGTTTCTCCTAGTCCTGAGGTATTCATTATCTGCACTAAGATTTTGGAATATAGTCATAAAAAAGTATCATGTGATCATGTGTATTTTTTTGCGGGGTGTGGAAGATTAGGGGATGCATTCCTGTTGCCTCATAAATTGAAATCAATATGATGTAGAGAAGACTGCTCTATTTTCTTGATTATGCAATCCGTGGACCCACAAATCAGAAAGAAAATGTGTGAGAAAACATTTCCTGGCCATCTCTCAGACAAATGAGTCTGTTTACTTTCCAAGGGTAATTTTTTTCAGTTTTAACTCACAAAATGATTCCTGTTTTTCATTTTGTAGGCCTTATAATTAGTGCAAATTGTCTGAAATTAGATTGTTGTCACTCTTACTTTCATATGTTCTTATAATTGTGGGTTGTCATACTTTTGTTAAGTCCTCATATGTGTCCTGAATGGAATTGTGGAGATAATGAGCCAGCTTAAATAGGAAGGATGGTTATTACCATATATAGTATCAATATAATTTTTAATTATTTGGGTAGAAAGCATTAATAATTAAAAGAAAACTTTTAAGAATAAAGTTTGGGAGTTATATCATTAACATTGTACTTTTAGCACTTTATTGAAATTAGCTAGCTATTTAATCAGCTATAATGTATAAATTAAAATCAGCTGTGTATTATAGTTAGTTTCTATTGCTCCCGTCATGGGCCAAGATATATTTTTGTCACACATATTTTACATCTGGGGAGCAGTAGACATGGGGAATGAAATTCTGAAGACTTGTTTAATACCATTTTAATTCTCAACCTGGGTATGTTTAAAATGTTTTTTTCTCAGTTTCCCATGGATTTTTTTTTTCAAGACAGATTGAGGCAAGAGAATATGTACACATATTCATTTGAGTTTATCTACACAAACTACAGGTAGACTCTTTATTCTGTAGAGATAAAAGAAAATCTAAAAATCCTTGATATGACTGTTAATATCTAGAATACTGTAGTACATGTTAAGTAGCCTATATATCTATCAACAGCAGGTTAATGACAACATAAAACATAATGTGGTGCAGGATCATCTGTTTAAATGATGTGTATTTTTTTCAGTCCTATAAGAAACTCAAAATAACAAAAAGCAATTTCTGCATATGAAAATACCCACCAGACTCCACACTAAAGGGAGCCAAAAGCTTGTCTCAGGTTTTGTGAGTCCTAAAAATTAATTTTGAGGGCCCTCTTTAAGAAAAATAATAAAAAATTATGAATTCAAAATGAAGTATGAAAATGAACATTTAGTTAGACTAAGAAAACAAATCGTAATACACTACAGATTTTAAAATGTCAGGAAACAACAGATGCTGGAGAGGATGTGGAGAAACAGGAACGCTTTTATGCCATTAGTGGGAGTGTAAATTAGTTCAACCATTGTGGAAGACAGTGTAATGACTCCTCAATGATCTAGAACCAGAAATTCCATTTGACCCAGCAATCCCATTACTGGGTATATACCCAAAGGATTATAAATCATTCTACTATAAAGACACATGCACATGAATGTTTATTGTAGCACTGTTCACAATAGCAAAGTCTTGGAACCAACCCAAATGCTCCTCAATGTTAGACTGGATAAAGAAAATGTGGCACATATACACCATGGAATACTATGCAGCCATGAAAAAGGATGAATTCATGTCCTTTGTACGGACATAGATGAAGCTGGAAACCATCATTCTCAGCAAACTAACACAAGAACAGAAAACCAAACACCGTATGTTCTCACTCATAAGTGGGAGTTGAACAATGAGAACACATGGGCACAGGGAGGGGAACATCACATACCGGGACCTGTTGTGGGGTTGGGGGCTAGGGGAGGGATAGCATTAGGAGAAATACCTAATGTACATGACGGGTTGATGAGTGCAGCAAACCACCATGGCATGCATATACCTATGTAACAAACCTGTACGTTCTGCACATGTATTCCAGAACTCACAACAAAAAAAACTGAAAAACATCACAAAATCCTGAAAAAAATGCATAATTTACTATCTAACCCATCTCCATAATGCTATTTGTTCCCTTATGCTTTTCTTGTATACTGTTTGATCCTTTTTATATAAAAATGACTCCACAATATCATTTATAGAAAGAAAATGGTAATTCAGTTGTCATCTAGTGAAGTTGGTCACAATTTACTCTTATTAGTAGTAATTTAGAAAGCTTTTAGCTTTGCAACTATCCCACTCCCTAGCCTGTGAAACCATGCTAGCAATATATCTGGCAGTACTGCAAGCCAATAAATATATCCATTCCACCAAACTTAACTCCTTTACCAAATTTCTAAAATACTATCATCTACTCTAATGTCCCTCTGTCAACCCCTACAACCTTCACACCTCCACATATGTGAAGAGAATCTACCTAGAAGTTCATAGAGGAAAGGATAGTAGTTTAACCAAATGTGATTAAATTTCTTTACTTTTGTAAATTTTGCAGAAACATATGACTGCCACATGAACAAATTGCTAAAGTCTTTCCAGGGATTTGGAAGGGACTCAGAATAAGTGAAGTTCTGAAGCTTAACCTTCTTTCACTTCTCAGTATACCTGCTCCTGGTGTTATTACGAATCCTCTTACATCTTCCAAACACACACATACCCTGAGATTAACTATGTGGTATGAAGAAAACATCCTAAAAGTCTTATTTTGGAATGTTCGTTTGTTTTGGTTTGGGTTTTGTTGTGTCTTATCAAGAAAGGGGCTGCAATTGCCACAGATAAGCAGGAGGAAAATGAGTCAAAGATGGTGGCCCTATGGGGAATGGTTCTTTAGGGAAGAAGTTCTCCAGAGGCTGAAAGAATACATACTGCTGCCGATTACACCAATAATGGGAATTTAAGCCCCAACCAAATGTAGTACCTCTCAGACAGTGATGACTAAATGTGAACCAGATGTTAGATGCTATACATTAGAAACTTTGTATAAAAACTAAGGACATGGTATGGAAAGACTGAAGAAAGGGTTTTTGAATGGACCATCTCGTCATGCCCAAGGGGTAATAGGAGATAAGTGATGGCAAAAATGATAACGATTAAATTTCACAACCAGCTGGTGAACAGAGACTCTTCCAGAGTTAATTTGCTTAAGGAAAATGACTTTTATTGTTTAACCTCAGAATCTATGCAGCAGATTCATACTTGTTACAAATACTTTGCATATTCATAATTATCAGTAGCATTTAAAAATAGATCTGTAATCACATGAACCTCTTCATCCCTTAACTTGTAAATATAAAATCATTAGGAAAATACATCTAAAACAGAAATAGGCAAGAAGGATCATTGTTTATTCTGTCAGGGTCATGCAGTGACACTTTATGTCTCTAGGTGAACGTGCCTTTATTTAATTTCCCATTTACTACTTATTAATATATTTTACAGCTCCAAAGTAAAGATGTTAATTTGTAGATAAGCCAAAAGTATGCAAATAATACTTGTCCTATAGCAATGATGACTTCTCTCTCATAGCTTTGCAAATGAATTTTATTTGGTGGAGATTCAAATGATATCAGCAAAATTATGACTTTAATGTCCTATAGGACGTTAACCAGCTTTGATTCTATATAGCAATCTAATTGTAGCGTCCTGTTTTTCTGCCATAATTACTTGTGCTCTCTCCAATTCACTTTGGACCTGCCTTACCAAGTTGCTGTTCCTTCATTAATGAATTAAGTAAATCTTTGACATATGCTCACTTTATTTGTATCAAAATGAGGCTCTAAATTTTTGGAAATTATAATCAAAACTACACATATTTGAAAGAACGTTTTGGTTCTCTGAATCGTGGGCTGGAAATGGGGATGTTGCTTCCTGCTAAACTGACTGCCAAAATTAACTACTCCTGAAAGGAAAGCATCACATAATTCTCCTTGTTAGCCATGGCTTCTACATTTGTTTAAACAAGAAAATATCTATAATTGAAAACAGAAAGTCGGAAATTGAATAACCAAAAAGATAAGGATGATTTTTATTACTTATAATAACTTTGGCCATAGGTCTTTAGAAAATTAAATGAAGAAGAAAAAGCACAGAGTGAGCATATATTTATTTAAAAATATTACTGAATTAGAGTGAGAGTATATCACATAAAAGATATGTGACAGTGTGTTTGATTTTTTTTTGTATTTCCTAATTTTTCTATAATAGGCAAGAGTTTGGTACAAATTAAAATGTTTAAAACAAGATTTTTGTCTTAGATTTTTTTCTTATTTCTCTGTTTTACTTGTTTTAGACTTAATTTGTTAGAGCAGTGTAGGTTCACAGCAAAGGACAGGAAGGTTCAAAGATACTTCATATACTCTCTCCCCACCACATGCCTAGCGTCCCCAATTATCAACATCCCCCACCAGAGTGGTACATCTGTTAGAGTCAATGAACAAACATTGACACGTCATTATTAACAAAGTTCATAGTTCGTATTGGGGTTTATACTTGGTGTTTTACAGTCTATGGATTTGGACAAATGTATGATGACAGGTATCCAACATGATAGTTTCATTTAGAGTATTTTTACAGCCCTAAATATCCACTATGCTCTGCTAATTCATTTATCCTGATTCATTCCTTGCCCCCCGCAACCCCTGGTAACCACGAATATTTTCACTGTCTCAATAGTTTTGCCTCTTCTAGACTGTCATACTTTTTACATACAATTTTTATACGACCGTTTGGTTTTTAATATTTCATTGACTTTCTATATACATTTTAGAATCAGCTTATTTATATCTACTAAAATCCTGCTGGAATTTTGATTGTAATGGCATTAAATCTATAGGCCAATTATGGAAGAATTGCCAACTTAACAATATCTATATTTGTAATTCATTAACATAATAAATCTAACAATTTCTTTGGTTCTTGTTTGTTTCATGTCATCAGCATTTTAGTTTTCAGCATATAAATCTGTACATATTTTTAGAATTATGCTCAAGTATTTCATTTTATGTAAGCTACTATAAATGGTATTATATTTTTAAGTTGCTTTCCAGTTGTGTATTGTTAGCATAAAGAAACTTATTTTGTATGTTGACTTTTAACCTATGGTGTTAACCTCAGTTTTACTAGTTCTAGTGTGTCCGGAATTGGTGGGTTCTTGGTCTCGCTGACTTCAAGAATGAAGCTGCGGACCCTCGCGGTGAGCGTTATAGTTCTTAAAGATGGTGTGTCTGGAGTTTATTCCTTCTGTTCGGACATGTCCGGAGTTTCTTCCTTCTGGTGGGTTCATGGTCTTATTGGCTTCAGGCGTGAAGCTGCAGACCTTCGTGGTGAGTGTTACAGTTCATAAAGGCGGTGAGTCTGGAGTTGTTCATTCCTCCCAGTGGGTTTGTGGTCTTGCTGACTTCAGGAGTGAAGCTGCAGACCTACCTGGTGAGTGTTACAGCTCATAAAGGAGGCATAGACCCAAAGAGTGAGCAGCAGCAAGATTTATTGAGAAGAGTAAAAGAGCAAAGCTTCCGAAGGGGACCCCAGCAGGTTGCCACTGCTGGCTTGGGTGGCCAGCTTTTATTCCCTTATTTGACCCCGCCCACATCCTGCTGATTGGTCCATTTTACAGACTTCTGATTGGTCCATTTTACAGAGTGCTGATTGGTGCATTTACAATCCTTTAGCTAGACACAGAGTGCTGATTGGTGCATTTACAATCCTTTAGCTAGACACAAAAGTTCTCCAAGTCCCCACCCCACCCAGAAGCCCAGCCGCCTTAATCTCTCACTAGGAGTGAGTTTATTGGTTTGTTTGAAAGATTATTTGGGATTTTCTACATAGGCAATCATGTGGTCTATAAATAGGATCAAAATTTTTTTTTTTTTTTTGAGACGGAGTCTTGCTCTGTTGCTCAGGCTCAAGTGCAGTGGCACAATCTCAGCTCACTGCAAGCTCCACCTCCCAGGTTCACGCCATTCTCCTGCCTCAGCATCCTTAGTAGCTGGGACTACAGGTGCCTGCCATCATGCCCAGCTGATTTTTTTGTATTTTTAGTAGAGATGGGATTTCACTGTGTTAGCCAGGATGGTCTTGATCTCCTGACCTAGTGATCCACCCACCTCAGCCTCCCAAAGTGCTTTGATTACAGATGTGAGCCACCATGCCCAGCCTATTTAGGATCAATTTTATTTCAAAGTTTCAATCAGAATTATTTTTATCTTTCTTGCCTTATTTGCTTTGGCTAGGACTTCCAGCATGACCTTGAATAGAAGTTGGGGGAATGAACATCCTTGCCTTATTTTCCCCACTGTGTTTAAGTTTTCTTGCCATATAAGTAATTATCACTGCCTTGGCAGCTTCAAGCAACACAGATTTTTTTAATCACAAAGCTTCCATGGGCCAGGAGTCTGAAGATGGCTTAGCTGGTTCCGCTGCTCAGGATATGACTATGCTGAAATTATAGATTTGACTGGGGATAGAATCTCATTTAAGGTGCAGTGTTCTCTTTCAAACTCACATGGCTGTTGCCAGAATTTTGTCTCTTGAGGTTGTGTGATTGAAGTCCCCGGTTCTTGTTAGCTGTTAAGATTGCTCTCAGCTTCTAGAACCTGTTCTCAAATTCTTGCCACATGGCCCCTTCCATCCTTGCTGTCTCAAAATGTCAGTTTACTTCTTCAAGACAAGGAAAAAAACTCTCTGACTCTCCACCTGCATTTAAAGGGCTCCTGATTAGGTCAGGCCCTGCTAAGATAATCTCCCTTTTGATAAACTCAGTTAACTAATAGTAATGTAATCACAGGAGCGATGTGCCATTATATTGTCTGTTCTCACCCACCCTCCATGGCAGTAGAATATTTAAGGTGTGTACAGCAGGGAACAGGAATCTCAAAGGCCATTTTAGATTTCTATCTACCACATCAAAATCTTAAGAAGTAACCATTTAGACTTTCATCATGAGATGTGATGTTACCTATAGTTTTATTTTAGATGCCTTTTATCAGCTAAAGAAGTTCCTGTTTATTTCTAGTTTGTTGAGTTCCTTTTTGTTTTGTTTGCTTTGTTTTGGTGAATAGATGTTGAATTTTGTCAAATGTTTTTTCTGCATCAATTGATATGATCACATGGTTTGATCTTTAGTCTGCAAATACGGTGGATTACATTGAGTTTTTTGTTGTTGTTGTTGTTGTTGTTTTTGAGATGGAGTCTCGCTCTGTTGCCCAGGCTGGAGTGCAGTGTCACAATCTCGGCTCACTGCAAGCTCCGCCTCCCAGGTTCACACAATTCTCTTGCCTCAGCCTCCCCAGCAGCTGGGACTACAGGTACACGCCACCACGACTGGCTAATTTTTGTATTTTTAGTAGAGACAGGGTTTCACTGTGTTGGCCTGACCTTGAGGTCCACCCGCCTCGGCCTCCCAAAGTGCTAGGATTACGGGCGTGAGCCACCGCGCCCAGCCTACATTGAGTTATTTTTAATACAGAACTAATCTTGTTTTTCCTGGATGAATTTCACATGGGCATGGTATATTATTTCTTATATATATTTTTAGATTTTATGTACTAATATTATGTTGAGAATAATTTGCATATAGATTCAAAAGAAATATTTGGCTAGAGTTCTCTTTTCTTGTGCTATCTGGGTATTAATAGCCTCAAAATGAATTATGAATATTCACTCCAATTCTATTATCTGGAAGAGATTGTATAGCATCGATGATATTTCTTATTTAAATGTAGGTTTATTTCTTATTTAAATGTTCCTGTGAAACAACTTGGGGCTAGAAACTGTCATTTTCAGAATGTTTTGAACTACAATTTAAATTCCTATAATTATTATACAACTATTGACCTTATCTATTTCTTTGTAAGTTAATTTTCATAATTTGGGACTTTCAAGTAATTGGTTCATTACATATAACTTGTATTTATGTGTTTATATTTTTCATATTATTCTTTACTTTTCTTTATTAAATGTCTGTAGAGTCTGCACTGATAGCCATCTTCCACTTCTGCTATTGATAGTTTGTGTCTTTACTATTTTTTCTTTGTCAGTCTAATAAAAGGTTTTTCAAATATATTGATATTTGCAAATATAAATAGCATATATTGCACAGAATATGAAATTTTCTGAATCATGATACATTTGTTGATTGGTAGATATACATATAGATATTGATTATAATTATGATGAAAACAGAACACTATACTGTATCTACCAAATTCCACTAAAAGATTTATTTTTTTCACACTCATTAACATGATTTCCACATAGCATAATCCAATAAATTTAGAAATGACCCAAAGTACTATATTATGTTTATTATCATTCTATATATTCTGGTGTTCATAAAAATTGAAATAAATAATAATTGGTTTTAACTGCAAAATATTGAATTTCAATTTAGACTATATGGAAAGACACATGGTTATTCACTGAGAATACAAAAGCAGGATTAATATTAAAAGCAGCAAATATAATATGGGCACTGTCTTTGATTTAGCTATGAATATAAATTTACTTCTTTACGTGGTCAAAGTTGACAACATACAGAAAGTACAAGAATTTTAAATAATTCTTTAAAAATATCATTTGAAGCTTTTATTCAGAATAAATGTAGACGTGTCTTGCCAAAAATAAGACTCATTAGTTTTGAAATATTGCATTAAAGAAACCAGGCATTCTTTTAGGGGCAGGGAGTGATGGTGAAATTTTATATTACATTTCAATAAGCAAATAAATACATTATAATGGCTAGAATTAATAACTTCTCATCATTCAAGCTTCAAAAATTAAACATTTGTATCAAGAGAGAAATAAATCAGAATATTTTGTTAAGTTACTCAGTCTCTTATATATAACTGTCCTTTACTTTGAAAATAAATAGTGCTTTCCAAAAACTGATTTCTTTTTGTTTAGGAAGCATTAAAATGTACCCTTTAAAAATACTGCTTGCTTCAAGTGTGTCAAGCTTAATGGCAATGACATGTAACATATTGAAGAATAAACAAAATAGCACAGCATAATTTTTCTTCTAATGCTGTCTAAGCAGTTTCTCTACTTGTTAAAAATTGTTTTTGCCCTCCTAAAGTTCACTTGTCAAAATGATAAAAATAAAAATGGATTTCATGCTTCAAATTATGCTAGCCTTAGGTAAAATATCTTTTAAAGCCCACTGCTTCTTTATTTTTCAGTAGAAAAGATTACTAGCAATATGGAGACACATTAAGAAGTAACTTTTCTAATATTGTAGAAACTCAGGGAAGAATCCATGAAGTAGTAACGTGTATACTAAGTAGAAGTTATACACCAAGGGAGATGGCATTTATTTTTTAATTTGTAAGATTTGTTTTATTTTTGAGAATAATAAAACCCAAACTATGAATTAAATAATTTTTATTAAGGCCACCAACAGAGCATTGGCAAGTCATTATAATTTCTTTCTAATTTCTGTCTCATTGTAAGTTTGGATATAAATGATATAAAAAGTAAATGATTAATTAGATATATAATAACATTAAAAATAATTTCTATCTGGTATTATTATGATGAGATTTATTTAGTATCAAATCCAACATCACACCGTGTACAGTCTATAAAAGTAAGTTGAAGAGTTCTTAGTTATTCACATGTTCTGGTAATTAGCTGAAACAGTCTCTCTGGCCGTCGATCTGTGGGGTATCTAGTGGTATAATTAGACGTGAAACATTCTCAAAGTTGTTTTCCAAATCAAACACAAACCAGGAAGATTGTTTTAAGTGCCTGGATTTGTAGAGAAGGAACACTCTTTAATGAACAGGGACAGATATCTTTACAGAAGTAAATGAGAGGTTGGTAATAGAGAGTAATTGCATCACTTTGATGAAAATATTCATTTCCATAAGAGTGTGATAGAGCTGTAAGAAGAAGGTTTTAAAATGTAGATATATTCTTAGTTTGCCCTGGGATATTCAGATATTATGAATAAATGTAGCAGAAGTTCATTCTACTGGGATGTCTTTGCCCAGGGAATGTGCATCATACATGTTTGTATACCATCAATTAATAAATATCATTGAATACCCTACTCAAGCAAATATAGTAGTCTAGGAACTATGTACATAGCAGTAAACTAGACAAGGCCCATTCCTTTCAGAAGGTTGAAACTCACTGGTCTGATATAGGGCCATCAATACTCACTGTAGTCTATGTTTTGGTTTTAGAACACAGCCCCGTGTCCTGCCAAAGCGGTGTTATTGCCAGCCTGCCAGCTAATAAAACAACGCTTTGCTCTCTTTCCACGTTCGGGCTACATCTGAAAGACTTTGGATCTTACTCTGTTCTTGTGGCGCAGAGGACTCTGCCTACTGTAGCCTCGGATCATCATAGTGTTGATTGTCAGTAACACTCAATGCCATATGGATTAATTTACCTTACCCAGGACTAATTACACACAAAGGCAGATATAGGCATTTAAGGAGGAAGAGCCTGGGTGATATTGTCATAAACAGCCTTTCCCATTGTTTGGGAAAATCTATTTTGATGGTTTAAAGCTGAAGGGCAGCAAAACCCATTATTGATGCAGCTGTAAGTAGTATTTGTGGTGGATGCAAGGTTTGAAATTGATAAAAGACAAGAAAATTCCCTTACTTTCTGTGACACAATTACCAAGGAACTTAGGCTGGAGAAATGGTGGATGAGAGAGGTCTAAAACATCCGTGGAACTCCCTAAATCTCTGAATATCCTTGAACGTTCAGGGCTTTCCAAATGGGACCACTAATATCAGACTGATGCCTTTATTAGGTAGGAATTCCTCCTATTGAATTTCAGTAGACATTAATACACATTTCCTGGAACTGGGTTGGAGATGGTGCTGTGGCAGTAGCATTTACCTAGTTTAGAGATTAATGAGCCATCTATCTAGTACATTTCAATGAAACTTCCAATCAGTAGGTCATATATGGTCCAAATTAAGCTACTCCTGTTTTAACTACATGCGTGATTTTCTGAAAGGAGGCACCCAAAATCTCTCAAAGGATGTTTTAGGGAATGCTTATATGTTACAATGTTAAAAATTGTATTTTAAGGAGAAATAAAGTTGCTACCCATTGATATAGTTGATATAATTTTAATCTTTTAAGACACATTATTGGAATAAAGGAACCTGAAAAAATAATTTTATATCTGCTTTTAATATTGTATTTTATCTCTAATTGTAAATTAGATTTAAAGTTACAGAATAGTGTGTTCCAGTTTTGTATCTGAAGAAGGGATGTTTGTGGTATTTGGAGAAGCTGGGCTATAAATGTATTATGCTGGTGTTTTGGGATAATATGGCATATAAAAATCCTCCATTAGTGCATTGCTTTCATTACCCTTTAATTGACTATATTACCCACTCATCAGCAATTATAAGGCATCTAGCAGTTAAGGCATTTTTTTTTTTTTTTTAAGATGGATTCTCACCCTCTTGCCCAGGCTGGAGTGCATCAGCGTGATCTTGGCAGACTGTGATCTCTGCCTCCCGGGTTCAAGCAATTCTCCTGTCTCAGCTTCCCAAGTAGCTGGAATTTCAGGCGCCCACCACCACACCCAGCCAGTTTTTTGTGTATTTAGTAGAGATGGGGTTTCACCATGTTGGCCAGGCTGGTCTTGAACTCTTGACCTTGTGATTGGCCCGCCTAGGCCTCCCAAATGCTGGGATTATAGGCGCGAGCCACCACACCCGGCCTAAGGCATGTATTTTAATATCATAATTATTTTATGAATTATTAGTAGGCTGGATCTATCCTATTCACTTTACTAACTACACCATCAATGTATTTTATTAAATGCGTCAGAGAATGGTTCAGCAAAACTTACTGATATTGTATCTGGTTAAACATCACATGGTGGTAACTCACGCAAATTGTAGACAAACTACTCTAGTGAAATAAATATGCTTTTCATTCTTAAATTTGAAAGAGCAAACCATAAAACGAAGGCAGATTTCTTATGTAGTTATGCCTTTAAATGTTTTAATAAATGAGGCAGATGGAAATGAATCATTAACAGCTATATATTGCAAGACAAATAAGGTCCAGAGGTGTCAAGGTCAACCTTGGCTAGAGAGTAATGAGATGTACATAATTAAAGGGGATATTGTTAGATACACAAACGAAGTGAGGTAATGAGATATTCCAAAAGGCCAAAAGGGAGGCAATTGGAGAACCACACATATGTGTGGTAATGAGATGCCAAGGCTTTTGAAAAGTTAGCTTTTAAGAAGAAAGAGCCACAGGCTGCCCAAGGCAACACATTTTAATCTTTGCTACTCTAGGTAACCACAAGGAAAGGCTCTTCTCATCCCCAAATCCCAAGTATGTTCCTCACCTTGCCCCAGCAAATCACTTTCTGATCTTGTTTTGCAATATTGTTTGCATTTCTGTAATAGCACCTCCTAGCAGGGTAAGGTGATGTGGGCAAGAGGTGGCTGATGCAATTGAATTAATTAAAACTGCACTTTAACTGAGGTAATTCTGTGTGAAAATTTTTGCATTTAAATGACAAATGGATCTAAATGTCATTGCCCATAATGAAAAATGAAATAAAAACTACAGGCTCTTTCTACTGAATCAAATTACAAATGAGAATTTTATTTCAATAGAAAATATTTTTGAAAGACTTCAATAGCAGAACTTATTAATACAACGAAGAGATAATAATTAGGCCAATAATGTAGTTACATCTAATTTATCAATTTTAAAACTGTTTATATGTTTTTATTTTAAAAATAAATTCACAAAGAATGAGCATGGCTCCTAGTTCTCCCTTTTGCTAGCTTAAATACATAAATTAACTTATTTTACATGTGTAATATATATGTGTTGATTATTAGAAGAACCAAAACAAAAACACAGATAACCAAAAAGAAAAAAAAACCTCACATTTAGTTTCAACAATGAAAATAACAGTTAAAACTTTCACATATATATATATCATGATATCAGTTCATTTCCTGAATATTTGTAACATTAACTTCACTATATGCTCTATTAAATAATTCTCGTTCTTTAAAATACTGGAGAAAAGCATATTTATATATAAATATATATGTAAATGATGGAGAGTTAACAAGAAGCTGGTCAAAGTCAGTTTGTTTTCTTGGGATCTGGAGCATGATACTATGCTCAAAATGAGCCATGTTGTAAACCATAGCTAGCTGCTCAAATAGAGCATCTGGGTGGTCAGGCATCTCCTTAACTGCATTCAGCCTGTATAGAGGATTAGCAAGTGAACATGTCTTCATCATGCTCCCCATTTATATAGATTGTAGGATATACCATCAGAGCCTACTGCTCTAACTTCCATTGGCAGAGTCTCTAATGTAGTCTCCTTTTCTCAGAGGCAACTGGCCCAGGGGATCCAGCTGGTATAGGCTCAGCCTGGCTAATCCAGTACCTGGGGCAATCAATATCTCTGACATCTTAGTGAAGTGCTGCTCTGCCCACTGTAAATATTTAAGTGCCTTAAGGAACAGTTCTGGTCTCTCTTTCTGCTCTCTTGTACCTTTTTGTCCTAGATGAGATCCTCCATTCCCAGAACTTTCATTACAGTCTATATGCTAATGAATACCAAATTTATATCAGCAACCCACTTTTCTCCTTCAAGTTCCAAATTGGAACATCCAACGGCCTAATTTACATCTACATTTAATGTCTCACAGATATCTCAAATTTAACATGTCAAAAATCAATCTCTTAATTTCTACTTGCCTTCTCCACAAACCTCCACCTTTTCCAACTTTCCTCTATCTAGTTGTTCAGAACAAACTTGGGATTTGTCTCTCTTTTAGTAAAAAAAAAAACAAAATAAAACACGACTTCTAGAAATCAACAGTGAAAGACAACGCATTGGAAAAATAGTCAAAGAATGTGAACAGATAGTTGATTGGACAAATGTATGAAAATATATCAAATTGCACATATATAAAAAGGAACACATTTATTCTAAAACTAACAAACTATCCAAAAAATTGAAAACTGCTGTATCTGTGAGGCCAGCTCATACACAATGAAACAGTTCCTTTGAAGAAGGTAGATATCTGAAAATATTCACCAAAATTGCAGATGCATTTACCCTTTGACCTGGAAATTCCATTCATGGAATTTAAAAAATTGGGTCATATATATGTGTGTATATATATATATATAACACACATAGACGAAGTTGGTAAGTGTGGCATGCGTCAGGATAACAAATGATTGGAAACGATTTAAGTATCCAGCAATAAGAGTCCGGCAAATAAATTGTCTTTTATTTAGTAAAGAAGTACACAGTTAAAACATTTTCTAAGTCCAGGTAGGGAGAGACTTGGGGAATATTTTTGTTAAGAGAAAGAAAAAACAAGATGCATAATCATGGACATATTGTGCCACATTTTATAAGATTAGGAAGGTGCTAAGTAGAAACGTATTTGCTTTTATTTGTATAAAATGTGAAAGAATAAGTGAGAAACTAATAAAAATTGTGGAATGAAGTGAATGGACAGAGATGGAGTGATGTTTCTCAGAATATATTTTAAAAATAGTTTTGTTTTTGAATCACATAAATATATTACCTAATCACAAGCTTTTCATGAATTAAATTAATAAAATTTAACAGAATAACAGAAAAATTAAAAATACATGGTAGCCAGGAAGATTTAACAGAATAACAGAAAAATTAAAAATACATGGTAGCCAGGAAGATTTCGACTAAGAACCATTCAACATTAGAAAATATATTAATGTAATTTACAACATTAACATATTAAAGGATAAAATTTTTATGATTGTTGTCATATTTCATTAAAAAGAGGATTGTTAAGGTTTGATATGAACTTTCAAAATACATCTCCTAGCATTTTCTCTCTTTTTCCTGATTTTGTCTTAAGAATTCACGTGGTATGTTTTTAAACTTCAGGAAATGAACAGTAAAGCATCACTTGAGTGAAAACCATACCTGTTTATTTAGCAAACTTAGTACTGACCATTGACAGATAATTAGTAACTACTTCCAAGAATTTCAAATGTCTCTGAATGTCCTTTCTTGTAATCAAAATTTTAAATATTTTAAGACATTTAAACATGGCTGACCATGCGTAAGAAATCTTAACATTATAAAAGAAATGCTAAAGGAACAGAACATACAGGTCATACCAAACAATAAGCACGCATATTAATAAGTTAGGACGCCTTGTTACAACACTGATTCTTCACGTCTCCCTCAGAGATTCTGATTCGATGATTCTTGGGTGGGGCCCGAGATGTTGCATCACTAACAAATGTTAAACAAAATGTATAGGAGGTCATTGGTCTGGACTGAGCTCCTGCACTAGGCCCAACAAACCAAACCAAAATGGAATCATTCATTCTGAAGTTCCAGGCCACCAAGCAGAAACTAAATTATTTGACCTTCCAAAAAATTGAGAGAAGCAGTCAAATATCGAAACAGGCCAGTGAAAACTGGATAAAGAAATCCCCAAATCCCCTCTGCTTTGAGTTGTACAAGAAAAGTAACTTTTAAACGACATTTTGTTTTCTGTTTCTGTTTTCCTCTGCCCTTTTCTGTTTATAAAACCAACCTCCCCAGATAGACTCATTTGAATACACATTCTGCCTTACAGAATGAGTTGCTGCATGATTCTAGAATTGCAAATAAAAGACAATTAAGATCTTTAAACTAAATTTATTGTAATTTTGTCTCTTGACACAAACTACCATGTGATGCTGAAGATGCCCGCCAGAGAATGATACGTGTAGTTGCACTGAGCTAGACCATAAAGCTAAGATATGAAGATGAATAGAAAGAAGACACTGGGAAAAGAAAAAAAAAAGATAAAAAAATTATTGATTGGATGAATATATGTCACCTAATTTCCTATATTACAGCAATACAAAAGTCTTCGGAATCTCAAAAATTTACCATACTTTTGGGTAAATTTTAGGTAAAAAACACAACTTTTGTGTCCTTGCACATTGTATACCTTTCTTTTCAATAGGCCCCCCTCTACTATCCAAAATTGTGAAGGGTATTTTGGACAATGTGAGTGTGCCTTGAATTTATTCTGTTGGGAGTGTGAAATCACTAAAATATTCTAAGTAGGAGAGTGGGATGACAATATTTTTATTTTATATGTGTCAATAGGGCAGCAGTGTAGAGGATGGATTGCTAGGGTCAGAAAACAAGCATTTAAAAATTACAAATTATAGATTCATGTTTAAGCAGTAAATTGATTTTTGGAATATGTGCCAAGATAATTTAACAGGGAAAAGATAGCCTTTTCAAAAAATAGGGGTAGACCAATTAGATAACTGTATGGAAAAATAAATGAGCCTAGATCCACATTTCATACTACCCCCATAAATTAACATGAAATAGACTACGGACTTAATGTAAGAGCCAAAACTCTTAAATTTCTAAAAAAAAAAGGTAGAAAGCTTTGTGCTATTTGGTAAGGTACAAATTTCTTTACAAAGACCAAAAAAAGGTACAAACTATAAGAGATAACATTTACTAGAATGAAATTTATGTGCTTTTCTAAAGATACAGTTGAGAGAACGAAAAGGCGTGTCAGAGATTGAGAGAAAATAATGTAAAATACATATTTAACAAATGTTTTTCATCCAGAATAAAAAAATACTCATATGACTCATTAATAAAACTAACAATCCATTTTTGAGAAAGCAAATTATTTGAAACATCACGTTAAAAAGAAGATATCCCAGAACTTAAACTATATATATATAAACTATATATATATAAACTATATATATATAAACTATATATATAAAAACTATATATATATATATATATACATAAAGTTATCTGAATGGCCAATGAGCTCATGAACAGATACTCAACATCACAATCATTAGGGAATGCAAAGAGAAACCATAATGAGATCCCATTATCCACCCACAAGACTTGCTAAAGTTAAAACAAAAACAGAAACAACTGACAATGGCATTTGCTGAAGATAATGTGGAACACGTAAAGCTCATGCATTCTTAATGAAATACAAAGTGGTATAGCCACTTTGGGGAAAAATTTGGTAATTTTCTTTTAAAGCTAAACATATTTTCCATATGACTTAGGCACATTTTCTGTATTTTTTCAAAAATAAATGGAAACATATGTCTGCAGACTTGTATGTAATTTTTTTTTTTTTTTTTTTTTTGAGACGGAGTCTTGCTCTGTCGCCCAGGCTGGAGTGCAGTGGCATGATCTCGGCTCACTGCAAGCTCTGCCTCCTGGGTTCACGCTATTCTCCTGCCTCAGCCTCCCAAGTAGCTGGGACTACAGGCGCCCGCCACCACGCCCCGCTAATTTTTTGTATTTTTAGTAGAGACGGGGTTTCACTGTGTTAGCCAGGATGGTCTCGATCTCCTGACCTCGTGATCCACCTACCTCGGCCTCCCAAAGTGTTGGGATTACAGGCGTCAGCCACCGCACCCGCCGACTTGTATGTAAATGTTAATAGCAGCGTTATGAATAAAAGACAAAAACTGGAAACAGATGTCCATCACTTAATTAACAAAGAAAATGTGCTAATATCTATAATACAGAATACTATCTTACAATTGTAGGGGTTCTACAGGATTTGGGAAGTGATCAAGAAAATACATATGATTAATAAGTCAGTAAAACAGAACAAGCTTTATTGGTTGATGTTTGGACAGAACTGCAAGAGAGGGGTGGTCTCTCATAGCATGAAACTGTCCAGAGGCTTAAGGTGAGGGACACCATGTAGACAGAGAACTGTCAGGGCAAAGGGGAATCAGAGTGATAGCTTACATGTCTAGGTATTGTCATTCAGCAGCAGGGGAGTCTCTTAGTAAGTTACCAATGACCTCTGAATGCCAATGGTCATTTGGGGTCTTATAACCAGAAGGTTCTAGGTTATCAATGACCAACAGATGTTAAGTGTAGTTTTGCAGAATATGCAAAGCAAGCAGACCTTAAATGACTAAAAACTCTGCTTGTTTGGCTGTTTTAAAAAACAATTACATGTGTAAAAATTTGAATGTGATGTCAGTAGGCTCTTGTGCTAATGGATCTCAGAGTGCCCTGAAGAAACAACCAACCTACGGGCCAAAACACATTGTCCAAATTGGTTCATTTTATATTACAGTGATGAAAAGGGGAAAAATTACTAATACATTTATCCATATACATAAATCTCAAAAGCATTATTTTAAGTAAAATAAGTTAAAAACAGAATATACATTTGTCCCCCTTATCCATGGTTTTGTTTTCTGCAGTTTCAGTTACCTGCACTTAAGTATGATATTTTGAGAGAGCAAGAGAGATACCACATTCACATAATTTTATTATAGTATATTGTTATAATTATTCCACTTTATTATTAGTTATTTTTATTAATCTATTAGACCTAAGTTATAAACTATATATATAGTTTATAATATATAAAGATACACACTATACATATACTCTACTATATATATATATGTTTACATATATAAATATACTAGGTGTATATATATATACACCTAGTGTGTGTATTTATGTGTTTGTGTATATATATATATAAAATGTGTGTGTATATATATATACTCGCACACACTTAGGGTATATATACGTGTGTGTATACACACAAACATATATATATATATATATGTTTGTTAATACCCATGGTTTTAGGCATTCACTGGAGGTCTTGGATTGTATCCCTCACACACACATCCATAGATAAGGACAGTTTACTATATACTGTTTGATTACATTTATATAAAATACTAGCAAAGACAAAACTATAATGGCAGAAATCAGATCAGTATTATATATCTAAAGACAATGGTTGAGGAAAGACAATAAAAAGGGAAGAAAACATCTGAAGGGGAATAAAACTGTTCTATATTTTGATTGTGGTAGTGGTTATACAACTGTGTATAATCACCAAAATTCATAAAACTGATCATTAAAATAGAAGACTGTTAGTTTATAAATAAATAAAGCTAAAACATAATTAACAAGGAAATCTGTTTTACTTAAGAATTGTTCTCCAGGAGAAATATGAATTAAAAATCAAATTTTGATTTTTTTCTGTTGTAAGAATTGTTAGCCATTAAAATAATAGCAGACAGTTTTATCAGTTAGTGTTATGGTTTAAGTGTGTCCTCTAAAAGTTCTTGCGCTGGAATTTAATCCCTCTGCCCTCATGAATGAATTAATGTCACTAACTGTCATGAAAGTTGGTTTGTTATTGCTGGAGTAGCTTTGTTATAAAAGAGAGCTCTCTGTGGTTCTCTTACTTTTGTTCTCTTGCCATATAATGCCTTCTGCCATGTCATGCTGCAGCAAGAAGGCCCTCACCAGATGCCAGTGCCATGCTCTTGGTGCTCCCAGCCTTCAGATCTGTGAACTAAATAAATTTATTTTCTTTATAGATTACTCAGTCTGTGGTATTTTTTATAACAATAGAAAATGACTAAGACAATTAGATACGTGCCACAACAAAAATTATGTTCCTTGAAATGGGATGTGGAACATGTATGTTTCAAAAAATTAGGAAGGAAAAGTATGGTTATTTACAGGAAACTACTTTGTTTAGACAAGATAACAGTGTACTCTGGGCAAACAATGAGAGCCACACATTTCTGGTGAACACACTGGTTTTTGTTGATTAATGGATTGCCTTTGAATGAGCAGTACAACATGCCACAGATTAGAAAATAACTTAAGTGGGAAGTCATAAAGCACCAGAAGGAAATATTTTATGTTTAAATTCTTCCTAACTTGACTTTTATAGTATTACAGTTTACTTGTTATTATTCCCCACTGTATTATGATACAACTGGAATGGTGCATGATCCAAGATCATTAATATTCTAAAAAAAGTTTCAACTGTCTTTGTAGTGCACCTTTCCATGAAATTTGATGCCTGGAAAGTTCTGTCCTACTAAAATGATGAAAATAAATTTAAAAAAAAAAAAGAGAGAGAAAGAGCAATAGTTAACTTTTCTTTCTATCCCCATATCTTACCCTCTTACCCGCTACAGCCCATTTTGCATACCCTTAGCTCTAGATTAGAACACATATTAGATTTATTCAAGTCTCAAACATGCTCTGGAGTAGGGCCTCATTAAATTATGTGATTTCAAAGAGGATCATCATAGACAAAACAAGGCTTAATGCATACTAAGCTGTGAACATAACTAGTAATTATGTTCCTTAGTTTTAATGTATTTCTATTACATCTTAGAAGGAATTCTTCTAAAATTACAGGTAATTGCATGTAATAAAGTAAATATGAAACCTTAAAAGACTTTCTGAAGGGATATTGTGCAAAGATAATATAGCGTTCAAAAATGTGTAAAAGTTGTACTTTTGAAAGTGCATTGGTATTTACAAATTCTTTTAGGGCAGAAATCGTCAGAAATTATGATTTTGTATTTCTTCTTTCTCTACTGAGAATTCAAAATAGATAGTTCACCTTATTTGGTAGTAGACAACTCAATTTCCCCTTGTCTATATGCAATAGATAACATAAACTAGAATGTCACTTTATATTTTACTATTGATGAAGTCAGGAGATCTGCGTTCTGGTGTCGTTTTTTATCTAGTTTATTTGGTCTCTTTTGCTCTAAACACCAATACCCTCATCTCTAAAATGAGACAATTATATCAGCTGTGTCTGCTTCACAGTGAGGTTATGAATATCAAGTACTTTTGAAAGGATTTAAAATATGGCAAAGCCATCTATAAACAGAAGATGTGCTTAGCTCCAAAGTGGAATAATAGTAAACATACCATACAAGGTCATTTTTATTCATTCAACTATTCAGTAATGCAATCCCTTTTATTCCCCACTAAGCAAATATGAAATACTCGTGTTGTAGGGGCTATTTTATGTGCTTGAGATAAAGAGATGTAAAGGGCACAGTGCTAATCTTCAGGCACTCGATGTCTAGGCTAGAAGAATGACATGTAAGCTGCTAATTAAAATACAATGTCCCAATTGCCATACTGGACATGCTAAACACCATAAACAGAATGCTGAAGAAACAGAAAAGTCCAGTAACTCTGCTGAAGAGAAATTGTTCATAACAAGGATAATTAGAGGTGCATGTTGAAGATTGATGTGATTACAAGTTTGACTTGTGATAAGAGGATAGGATTGAAAATAAAGATTTAGGTTGGAATGTAGTTGTAGAAGACCCAGTAGAACACTCTTGACTAAAGTTTCGCATGAAAGATACAAACCTTAGTCAATATTGCTAAAAATTTAAACTAGGTAAATCCGTAACAGTCATCAATAGCAGACTTCTGAATGGTTCAGAGTAATGAATTCAATCACATAATTGTATGCTCTCAGAAGATTATGACAGCCAACATCACTCTAGGAGCCAGAGAGAAAACAGGAGTCTGGAGTTACTGGAATGATAAACATATATGCTGTCCATTGAGAGTGATTACTATGTCTAATTGCAAAATTTCAAACCAGTCTTAAAGGAGTCCATAACAGGAGTAAAGGCAAGACCTGACTATAAAACTTCCTGAATGATGGAGGTAAGTACAGTCGTCTACAGATTTCTTTAAACTGTCCAAATCTTGTTTGCCCATGGAAGCACTTTGTAGCTTCTTCCTTTTCCTAGACTTAGACTAAATGGGAAAATGAAGGTTTTTTTTTCCCAGAGATATTATCACTTCTAGACTTAAATGCTAATATTACTACTAAGTTATGAGAAATTTTAACCAGGAAAAGTGATCTGAGCATTAATATTTGATAAAGAGCTTCAATTTAATCTTACAGGCAGTGAGGACTCTAGCGAAAAAAAAAATAAAGACAATTTGTCTTTAGACAAAATCATATTTTCTGCCGATTTCTGCCCTAAGAGAATTTGTAAATACCAGTGCACTTTCAAAAGTACAACTTTTAACATTTTTGAACACTATATTATCTTTGCACAGTATCCCTTCAGAAAGTCTTTTAAGGTTTCATATTTGCTTTATTCCATGCAATTACCTGTAATTTTAGAAGAATTCCTTCTAAGATGCAATCGAAATACATTAAAACTAAGGAACATAATTACTAGTTGTGTTCACAGCTTAGTATGCATTAAGCCTTGTTTTGTCTATGATGACCCTCTTCGAAATCACACAATTTAATGAGGCCCTACTCCAGAGAAAGTTTGAAAGACTTGAAAAATCTAGTATGTGTTCTAATCTAGAGCTAAGGCTATACAAAATGGGCCGTAGGGGGTAAGTGGGGTAAGGTTTGGGGACAAAAAGAAAAGTTAACTACTGCTCTTTCTCTCTTTTTTTAAAAATTTATTCTCATCATTTTGGTAAGACAGAATTTTCCAGATATACAATTGCTAAATTAGTTTCTTCCAATGATTATCTGGAAGCATCAAGATAGAAATAGAATGGGGATGAGGGTGCAGTTGACAGGAGAGAAAGCAAATAGTTAAAGAGTGATTTACTGACTTAGACATAATATCATCCAGGAAGGAGTAATGAGGGTGGTAGTAGTGGTAAAACAGTGATAGGGAGAAAGGATTGTACTTAGAAATACTTCAAAAGAGGCACTGACAGAATGCGATGAGACTGGTGTGAGGAGGAGTTAGAAAGAGGAGTTATGGATTCTGGTTTTGGAGTCGATGTAAATGGCAGTACCCCCGATCTCAGATCATTACAACCTCTGCCTCCTGGGTTCAAGTGATTCTCCTGCCTCAGCTTCCAGGATAGCTGGGATTACAAGCATTTGCCAATATGCCCAGCTAATTTTTGTATTTTTAGTAACCACGCTGGTCTGGAATGAGCTCAGGTGATCCACCGGCCTCAGACTCCCAAAGTGCTGGGATTCAGGCATGAACCACTGCACCTGTTAGTAACCTTAATTAAATATAGTACATAAGTGGGATGGGTAAGGCAGGAAAGATGATGAGTGCAATTTGGATATGTTCATTTTCCAGGGGCTTGTGGGATATTTTGGTATAGATGTCAACATGACAATTAGAAATATCATTCTAATATTCAAGAGAAAGATCACTGGAAATAAACACATAGAATCACTAACATATTTCAAGTCATGGAATAAGATGGAGTGATCAGAAACATCATTTTAACTGAAAAGAGAAGGAAAACATTAATAGCTAATCTCAAAATGAAGCACAAGCAAATAATTCTGAGGAATAATGTTGCAGAGTAAAGGAAAGTACTATAAAAGAGGGTTTTAAGAAAAAAGAGAGAAACTGGTGTAGACAAAAGAGCAAAGTGCAATGGTGAGATTGGTAGGTGAAAAAAATTAGAGTACAAATGCAGAAAAATCAAAGTCGTTGTTAACCTTAATACAATATTTTTGTATTATGGTTGAAATAAAATTTAGGGTTTAATGGCTTGAGAAGTTAATTGATGCTTAGAAAGACTATAGAAAATGCAAAATGGACATCAATGCTTCAGAAGGTTTGTTTCAAAACAGTAAAAAAAATTGTAACTTGGAAGGAAATTGAAATAAAGAGAAAGAGATTATTTTCTAATTGATTAATCAATCATGAATTCATATCATTTCAAGGAGGGGATAGATTGCTAATAATAAAGGAGGCCAAGACTGAAATCTGGATCCAGTTTTTCTGCTGTGGGTGATCTATAATAAAGATGGATTCCGGCCGGGCACAGTGGCTCACGCCTGTAATCCCAGCACTATGGGAGACCAAGACGAGTGGATTACCTGAGGTCAGGAGTTCGAGAACGGCCTGGCCAACATGGTGAAACCTTGTCTCTACTAAAAAAATACAAAAAATGAGCCAGGTATGGTGGCCTGTGCCTGTAATCCCAGCTACTCGGGAGGCTGAGGCAGAAGAATTGCTTGAAGCCAGGAAGGGGAGGTTGCAGTGAGCCGAGATTGTGCCACTGCATTCCAGCCTGGGAAACAAGAGTGAAACTCCTGCTCAGAAAAAAGAAAAAAGAACAAAAGATGGATTTTAAATAAGAGAAAGAGGGGAAGAAGAAGAAGCAGAAGGAGGAAGAGGAGGAGGAGTATTGAAAAAGTAGGGAGTGGAAGAGACAAAGGGGAAGAGGAGAAGAGGGTGAGGAAGAAGATAATGAGAAAAAATAGGCTGGGCGTGGTGGCTTACGCCTGTAATCCTAGCACTTTGGGAGGCCGAGGCAGGTGGATCACGAGGTCAGGAGATCGAGACCATCCCTGCTAACACGGTGAAACACCGTCTCTACTAAAAATACAAAAAATTAGCCGGGTGTGGTGGCGGGCGCCTGTAATCCCAGCTACTCGGGAGGCTGAGGCAGGAGAATGGCATGAACCCAGGAGGCAGAGCTGGCAGTAAGCCGAGTACGGGCCACTGCACCCCAGCCTGGGTGACAGAGCAAGATTCCGTCTCAAAAAAAAAAAAAAAAGTTGGGGGGAAGCTGGGGGTGTGTATAGAGCAACAAACCTGCCACCATCGCTACCCAAATACACCAATTTCGTGAAAAAGCAAATTTTTAAATCCTGCATTCATAAGAAGATATCCTAACATCATAGCCCAATCCAGAATTTGAGGAATCAGCTCTAATTCTTACCGTCTTTGTTGCTCTGCTGAAGACAAGACTTAGAAGAACTGTCTGATGGGCTTCCATTGAGTCATAAGTCTACCCCTTAGTAAAAACAAAACAGAGTACATGGTAGTTCCAACCAGAAGGCAAAATATATAGGAAAGAGGCATTGCCTTATAGGAATTTGGAAAGCTAAAGGAAAAGATATAAATTGGAGGAAGGGAGATGGTTCTAGGAATACTATATTCTTGGTTTTTTGAAACCAAAAGTTATTCGTATGTTCATAAATGAGAGCTCCCTAATTCCTGTTCAGGTTTTGATGTTTTTTAAGTTTTAATTTCTTTTTTAATAGGTCTTTTTGGAGGGTATTTTCTTTAAAAATCATGTTAATCATAGAAAAGTTAATTTTGTCTTTTCAAATTATATCAATAACGTAATCTTGTTCTAGTTTAAAATTGTTTCAGTTGAAATCTACACCTGGAAGGGAAGAACAAAAGGCACAATGATGTTAGATTGTATTTAATCTAAGTAATGAATAGGAAATAATAAACTTTTCTAATTTAGTCTGAGAACAGAGTACTATCAAACAAGATTCATCAGACAAATCAAAAATGAATCAGAATAACCACCAGTGTACAGCCATTTTTTGACAGAAATATTGTCTTGCAAAAGTATTCTTTTTTGGTTTGGTACACTGGAGATAAATTAAATGCTTCCTTTGACACTTCTGTTTGATATCTGTGCTAGTAATATAAACTAAATAAAAATAAAGAAATGCCATTTTGTTTTTCATAGTCATATAATACCACTTAAATGACTATAAAGTAATTGAAGTCCATTACAAAGATAATGGGAAAGTTAGTTTGGTTTGCTTTTCCTGATGAAATACAGAAACTCAAGAAAGGTATATTTTGAAGTAAGGTTATGTTAAATTAATTCAATTTGATTTAGTGTGGAAACAAATCAACCTTCTGGTGGGAGGCATTTTTTTCTGTAAAAGTTAGGTACCAAGGAAATGTATAAAGTACATACATTTTTGTGTGAAAATATATCTGAGTTCCTGACTCAACTTTGCTCTGTGACCTTGAGTGATTTATTCATTTAATTTCTGTCTTCCTTTCTGCCTCCCTAGGTGATACTTAAATGTTCCCTAAAGAGTTAAACATGTACCCTAATTCTCTACAAGATACAATGCATTTTATGGTTGTGTCAAAATTCTGATGATTACTGTGATGATCACAAAGTGAAAAAGTTCATCGGGATATTAAAGCAGCAGCTACAGTTCTAAAGAATATGTGTTAATTTCATCTGTAAGCACCAGCTTTCAAGCCACTTAGCAAATCTTTTTTGCGGCGAAATCTTCCATTATTTATAGCATTTCTACTTTGAGAAGTATTTTATTTTTTAGGAATGAATTTTTAATGTCTTACGAAGTGTGGAACAATTCAAAATGGTGATATTACTACTAATAATTTTTGAATTAATAGGTTTTTCCAGCATGTCTTCATTAGGAGTAATTTACTAAAAATAAAATCAAGTTAAGCTTATGTCCACACATGCATCTCAACACATGTGCATAGTAAAATGACTTGGAAAAATGAAAAAAACCAAAATATTGGCAAGTAGTGAATTTGTGGATTTCTACTTTCTTTATGCCTTTCTTCATTTTCCAGATTTCCTATATTTGCCACTTTTGTAAGTAGTGAAAACCTTTGCTAGACTGGAACTGGACATGTCAGGAAAAATTTTGATGCTTCTGTTGGAAAGTTTTCGTAAGTTGGCAGGCCTAAAAAGACTACTGAGTTTCTCTTTCTTCCCCATCACCAGTTTTGGAAACACAAATTTATCAAAGTTCAGGACTACTGTATTAGTCCATAATCATACTACTATAAAGTTACTTTCTGAGACTGGGTAATTTATAAAGAAAAGAGATTTAATTGACTCACAGTTCCACATGGCTGGAAAGGCCTCAGGAAACTTACAATCATGGTGGAAGGGAAAGAGGCATGTCTTACATGGCAGTAGGTGAGAGAAGTGAGTGTGTGAGAGCGCAAGAAAAACTATCATTCATAAAACCATCAGATCTTGTGAGAATTCACTCACTATCAGGAGAACAGCATGGCAGAAACTCCCCTCATAATCCAATCACTTCCCTCCAAACCTTTCCCTAGTCACATGGGGATTATGGAGATTATGACTGAAGATGAGATTTGGGTGGAGAAACATCCAAACCATAATAACTACTAAAGGAATTTTCTCAAGTACAGATCAGCAAAATTTCTCTATGAACAGAAGTGAAAATTTAAAATTAAGTGACTGTGAAACAAGGTTCTGCTTTTGTTATTGTGTTTAGAATAAATTTTTGCCTATAGAGAATATAAAATTCATTTCCTTGGTAAAATTTATTAGGTCATTCAGTTTTATGACTTTCTCCAATTCAGCTTTTTTTCTGCATAACTTCTTTTAACAATAAAAAATTACATTAGCATACTTTCAACTTAATGTTAGTTAAACATAAACGCTAATGGACTAACTTTCTGTCAAAAATACACTGCGAGATTAAGTCTTCTACCTTCTGGGGTTTGAAACAGTTCTTGGAATTGGGCAAAATGGTTTCATTTACCCTCCAAGGGTTCATTGTAAATTGATTATTTAAAAATTATTTAAAATTTTAGAATACATGATTTGGCTCGTGTACAAGCAAGAAGATCAAAGATATACAAAGTAAGACAAACAAGATTTTAGAACTACGAATGCCAACTAATTTAAACATCCAATAATATTAATGAACAATTTTTAAGTGTGTTCTAGACAATTGGTTTATACCATAGAGTAATTTTTTTCTTTAACTTCAAGGTCAATTAGACAAATATTTGAAGCAGTTGTAGTTCAATGTGCAAAAGAAGAAAGTGGAGTTGCTTGGTTTGAAATGGGGCCTGCCTACTTGTCTCTTGACTTTTATTCCTCGTTTCCAAGCTGGAACTAAGGGTTTCTTCAGAAACCTTAGGATTTCTCAAAGCCCAGTTAGCAAACCCACCACTCAATTTAATATTGTTCATCATTTTTAAATTGTAACCAAATAGTTTTAGTTATATTTTGAGGATGGTTGGGAGGAAGCATGTGAAACACAGAAATAGCTAGTCAGGCTGTAATGTCCACTTAGCCACAATTCGTTGCTATTCTGAGTATTCCATTTCAGTCTAATAGATCTCAAAAATATTGCTTTGTAAATTATGTCTCTGCTAGTATGAGTGCCCTCAGTAAAATCACATTCTGTTACTCTTGAAGCAAATAAAGTTATAAACAAATTAGTTAATTTAACTGCAAGTTCCCATTTCAAAAACAGTAATTTACGGGGAGCTTTCAGTTAATCTGGTGATTAACAATTTGTAAAGACTATGGCTTTTGGCTAAAGTTCATTGGTCATTTAGGTATATTTTTTAAAATGCAAAAGGAATTGGGACAAGTATTTACCTTGTAAAAGAGACCTGAGGATAGGAGGGATGTGCTCACGTCTATAAAAAGCTGTGAAACTACTTCAACTGGCACTGCTACCCTAAAATGTTTCAGGGAGAGAGAAAATAGTGGATGTGAGATCTGTTGGAAGTTAACCATAAATAACTTTCTGCTGAAAAAAGAGAAATGATCACCTAATAAAGTTGAACCAGTTCATGCAGGTATTTCCTTCCTTACTTTATTCCCATTTTCCTATATACTGGTCCAGGATTTGTGCTTCCTCTTTACTTACTAGATTGAAAGAAACAAGTCCATAGACCTGGTGTTGTTGGCCAGGTGACCAGGCTTTTGAAAACTGAATGTATAGCTATGTAATGACAACTGATATGTACACACACACTTACATTTAGGCCTCTTTAAATTCTACCTGAAATCCACATCTTCTTTAAATTAGGAAGAAGGTGTCACTAAATCAAATGTTTTCACAATTTAAAATTTGATCCCAAAGTAGAGTTTTTTTACAGCCACTACATAAGTAGATGCTTAACAAATATGACAATAATCCCAATACAGCCATCATGAGAACAAACTTTTTTTTTTGGCTAAAATGTATAAAATGATGACTCTATGTGGGCCATTGGTTTTCATTCTCTACTGAAGAGAGAGCCAGTAGAATTAGGCTTAATATCCTGAATGATCATAGACTGCATTTAGAAATAAGCCTTTTATCACACTGAGAGATTTTAAATTTTTAAATGACTTATGAGGCCTGTAAAAGGCCCTTTTCTAGGGGCATCTATGTGATTTGTAGCATTTGTGTAAATGATCATATTTATTAACAACTACTGACCTTCATTATTCTGCCTTAACAACCAGACAAAAGCAGCACATTCTCATTTCTTGGACTATAAATCTATATTTCTTTCTGTCTATTTTCTGAGCTTGGAGTGGTTGAGGCAGTTTTTTTGTTTGTTTAAGAGGATGGCACTAATAGACAGCAGTTAAGTTAGAAGTGACATTGATGTGAGTAGTAGTCCTTTTACATGGGCTATTTTTGGGGAAATATATTAATGTTCCTGTTTGAACACCAGTTGTACAAAAGAAAAATAGCCATACTTACTGGTATTCCTATATAAGCTTTATTATTCAAATCCCCAAAAGTTCAAATGCCAGCCTTATATTATAGTGAGTAATTGGTCTGTGTTTTCTTTGAATTCAAGCATCTCAAATATATTCAAAGGAAAAGACAGAGGTGCTTACTTTACCTACTTTTACTTACAAATTCTCTTCTCATAGTCTATATCCAATAATCACATGGCATATGCCTTCAGAGAATGTTGCAATAAATAATAAGTGTACATCTTTTATATATATATATGTATATATATATATATAATTTTTTAAAAAAAACGGAGAGTTGTTGATCCTATTTGTAGTTTTGACTGGTTATATGCACCTGATCATTTTTTATATTGATCATGTAGTCTTATTGTTAAAAAGCTTAAATCAGCTTTAATTCATATGCAGTCTTATTTGCTTCATAAAGTGAGCAACATCCATGTGCTTATCATTTAGGGAAATAATCTCAGCAATTTCTCTTGAGATTTGTTCACTGGAAAAAAAGGCTTTTTAAAAGACTCTGGACTTTGAGGCAAAACAATTGGCATTGTCTATTACGCTTGGATAAATGTTTGTACTTTATAGCAGTTTCCTAGCATTCTCTTTTTAAACAATGCCTAGTCTCAAAATCAACATTGCACTCAATAATGCTTCTATTTTTGTTTTACTTGATCAGTACCAGGGGAAGAGAATATAATGGGTTCTCCAGTAAGACTTTTCAGGGAGACATGAAACTCAAGGGAAAGCTAATCATCTAATGATTTCAAGGCAGTTTAAATTCTTGCTACCCAGTTCACTTCTGTAAACAATTGGTGCCTGATGGGTGCCCAAAGGGCTGAAACGTTGACTGCACATTTCAGCTACATTTACAAGAGTAAAGCAGGACACATGTACAAAACATGTGAGACAAAATGGCAAAACCCCATTCTTTTGCCAGAGCTCAGCTCAAATATCAAGACAGAATGAAATAGAATGTAAAATAGGTTATAAATATGAATATATGTGCTAGTTTGATTTTTTCTAAATACAAAAGAATATAATAAAGAAAATATATACAATCGTGTTGAATAAGAATATGTTTTGCACTTAAAAAACCAACAAAGTGAAGATTTGGAAATGTTTAATATTGTATTCAAAGGAATTACAAATTAAAATAACCCAATGTGTATGAAACAAAGTTTGTATAGGGAAAATCCCAAAGTTTGAATAGGAATTGTCAAAGAAAAACCAGATATGGATAGTAGTTAACGTGGTAAAACAGGTTTTATTTAGGAACTATTGTAATAGGAAAAAAGAAATCTCAATATAGAACTGGCCTCAATTCAGAATACAACAAGGAAAAGTGGCAATTTGTAGCCACAGAGAGTAGGGTAGGGGAGTTGGTGGATGGAATTATAAGAGGAAATGTCTTGGGTAAGAGGGTTTTCTGTTTAAACTGACTTAACGGAATTCTTACTGAAGGCAGGCCAGAGTGATGAAATAACAGTTCTTGCTAAACTGATTTAGCAAAGTTTTTCCTAAAGCTGGGTGATGGATGCCCAACAAGGACAGACATTGAAGGCTGAGGCCTTAGCAAAGCATGACTAAAGTTAGGTCAAGGAGAGTCTTTGTTAGGAAGCATTAGAAATAAAATGCATATTTTATGGTAACTTGGGTTCTAAAATTTCTTCCAATAAAGTTATTTATACAATTTGTCTTCTTACCTAAATTATTTTTAATGCTGAAAACCTGCATTTGTTGGTTTTTCAGTGACAGATTTCAAAAGAGAATTGTGAGTTTCATAGTTTTCTTTTCCTTTTTGTAAATGAAATCCTTTAACAAAAAGTCTTTTGGTAGTGAATCACTAGCAATGAATAGCTCAAGGCCTTGTTTAAAGAACCTCAATAATACCAAAAAACAGAAGAGGTTATGAAAAGAAAGAAAATCTGGACCAAGTACGGTCTAAAAAATTAATTTAAGACATTCTTTTTCCCCTTGTTTCTTCCAACAAAGTAACAACAGTTGGGAGTCTTTCACATGGAATTGGCCTCAAGCAGTTCATGAAATACAGAGAGTATAGAGACAGAAAATTTAAGCTTAAATTGTTTCAAAGACCTCTAACTATATTGTCCTTAAATATGTAGAAGACTTTAAAGATAGATTCAGGAAAATCTGCCTGTTGGGGGAGAAAAATGGATTCCCATGTAAATACCCAGACTTGATAATGAAAATATATTTAGATTATAAGATCTGAACACTTTAACATATTTTCTAAGGTAACTATTGAGCACATAACTGTGATAAAAATTAGAAATTAATAATGGAGTCCCTATTATTTGTTTTCTAAAATTACAGATTTTACATTTACCATTTATTTGCACAAAGAAGTTACATTAAAAGATTTTTACATTATATGTTGGTAAAAGCTAAGTATTTTATACATATATATATGTGATTACAAAAATATAAACATACAATATATCTATACTACAAATCATGTTCTTCCACACCACACAAAAATATGTATTTGTGTGAATTTGTGTATATGTGTATATACATACACACACTATATAACATGTAATATTTTATATAGTATATGTATTACTCCATTTTCATGCTGCTGATAAAGACATAACCAAGACTGGGAAGAAAAAGAGGTTTAATTGGACTTACAGTTTCACATGGCTAGGGAGGCTTCAGAATCATGGTGGGAGGTGAAAGGCATTTCTTACATGGCAGCGGCAAGAGAAAAATGAGGAAGAAGCAAAAGTGGAAACCACTGATAAACCCGTCAGATCTTGTGAGACCTTTTTACTATCGTGAGAATAGCATGGGAAAGACTGGCCCCCATGATTCAATTACCTTCCCATGGGTCCCTCCCATAAAATGTGGGGATGCTGAGAGATACAATTCAAGTTGATATTTGAGTGGGGACACAGCCACACCATATCAGCATATAACATATATAATACATATACATGCATTATATATGTACATATAAATTATATAAATCTCAGGGATTTCCAGCAAGATGGCCAAATAGGAAGAGCTTGGTCTGCAGCTCCCGGTGAGATTGATGCAGAAGGCAGATAATTTCTGCATTTCCAACTGAGGTGCCTGGTTCATCTCATTGGGACTGATTGGACAGTGGGTGCAGCTCACAGAGGGTGAGCCAAAGCAGGACGGGGTGTCACCTCATCCAGGAAGCATAAGGGGTTGGGAGATTTCCCTTTCTTAGCCAAGGGAAGCCATGAGAGACTGTACTTGGAGGAACTATACACTCTTGCCCAGATACTGTGCTTTTCCCATGGTCTTCACAATGAGCAGACCAGGAGATTCCCTCTGGTGCTTGGTTCAGCAGGTCCCATGCCCACGGAGCCCAGCAAGTTAAGATCCATTGGCTTGAAATTCTCACTGCCAGCACAGCAGTCTGAGATTGACCTAGGATGCTAGAGCTTGGTGCGGGGAGGGTCATCCACCATTGCTGAGGCTTGAGTAGGCAGTTTTATGCTAACAGTGTAAACAAAGCCTCCGGGAAGCTCTAACTCGGCAGAGGCCACCGCAGCTCAGCGAGTCCAACTGCCTCTCTAGATTCCACTTCTGTGGATAGGGCATCTCTAAACAAAAGGCAGAAGCCCCAGTCAGGGACTTATAGATAAAACCCCCATCTCCCTGGGACAGATCACCTGGGGGAAGGGGCAGCTGTGGGCACAGCATCAGCAGACTTAAACGTCCCTGCCTGGCAGCTCTGAAGAGAGCAGTGGTTCCCCCAGCACAGATTTCGAGCTCTGATAATGGACAGACTGCCTCCTCAAGTGGGTTCCTGACCCCCGTGTAGCCTGACTGGGAGACACCTCCCAGTAGGGGCCAACAGACACCTCATATAGGAGAGCTCTGGCTGGCATCTAGTGGTTCCCTCTGGGATGAAGCTTCCAGAGGAAGGATCAGACAGCAATACTTTCTGTTCTGCAGCCTCTGCTGGTGATACCCAGGCAAACAGGGTCGGGAGTGGACCTCCAGCAAACTCCAACCGACCTGCAGCTGAGGGGCCTTATTGTTAGAAGGAAAACTAACAAACAGAAAGGAATAGCATCAACATCAACAAAAAGCACGTCCACACCAAAACCCCTTCTGTAGATCACCAACATCAAAGACCAAAGTTAGATGAAACCACAAAGATGGGTAGAAACCAGCGCAGAAAAGCTGAAAATTCCAAAAACCAGAATGCCTCTTTTCCTCCAAAGGATCACAACTTCTCGCCAGCAAGGGAACAAAACTTGATGGAGAATGAGTTTGATGAATTGACAGAAATAGGCTTCAGAAGGTGGGTAATAACAAACTCCTCTGAGCTAAAAGATCACGTTCTAACCCAACGCAAAGAAGCTAAGAACCTTGAAAAAAGGTTAGACAAAGTACTAACTAGAATAACCAGCATAGGGAAGAACAAAAATGACCCGATGGAGCTGAAAAAACAGCATGACATCTTTGTGAAGCATACACAAGTTTCAATAGCCAAATCCATGAAGCAGAAGAAAGGATATCAGTGATTGAAGATCAACTTAATGAAATAAAGCAAGAAGACAAGATTAGAGAAAAAAGAGTGAAAAGAAATGAACAAAGCCTCCAAGAAATATGGGACTATGTGAAAAGACCAAATCTATGTTTGATTGGTGTACCTGAAAGTGATGGAGAGAATAGAACCATGTTGGAAAACACTCTTCAGGGTATTATCCAGGAGAACTTTCCCAACGTAGCAAGGCAGGCCAACATTCAAATTTAGGAAATACAGAGAACAACACAAAGATATTCCTCGAGAAGAGCAAACCCAGGACACATAATCATCAGATTCACCAAGGTTGAAATGAAGGAAAAAATGTTAAGGCAGCCAGAGAGAAAGGTCAGGTTACCAATGAAGGGAAGCCCATCACACTAACAGCAGATCTCTCATCAGACATTCTACAAGCCAGAAGAGAGTGGGGCCAATATTCAACATTCTTAAAGAAAAGAATTTTCAACCCAGAATTTCATATCCAGCCAAATTAAGCTTTATGAGTGAAGGAGAAATAAAAACCTTTACAGACAAGCAAATGCTGAGAGATTTTGTCACCACCATGCCTGCCTTACAACAACTCCTGAAGGAAGCACTAAACATTGAAAGAAACAACCAGTACCAGCCATGGCAAAAATATGCCAAATTGTAAAGACCATTGAAGCTATGAAGAAACTGCATCAACTAACGATCAAAATAAGCAGCTAGCATCATAATGACAAGATGAAATTCACACATAACAATATTAACCTTAAATGTAAATGGGCTAAATGCCCCAATTAAAAAACAGAGATTGGCAAATTGGATAAAGAATCAAGACCCATCGGTGTGCTGTACTCAGGAGATCTGTCTCATGTGCAAAGACACACATAGGCTCAAAATAAAGGGATGGAGAAATATTTACCATGAAAATGAAAAGCAAAAAAAAGCAGGGGTTGCAATCCTAGTCTCTGATAAAACAGACTTTAAACGAACAGAGATCAAAAATGACAAAGAAGGCCATTACATACTGGTAAAGGGATCAATGCAACAAGAAGAGCTAACTATCCTAAATATATATGCACCCAATACAGGAACACCCAGATTAATAAAGCAAGTTCTTAGAGACCTACAAAGAGACTTGGACTCCCACAAAATAATAATGGGAGACTTTAACACCCCACTGTCAATATTAGACAGATCAACAGAACAGAAAATTAACAAGGATATCCAGGACTTGAACTCAGCTTTGGACCAAGCAGACCTAATAGACATCTACAGAACTTTCCACCCCAAATCAACAGAATGTACGTTCTTTTCAGCACCACATCACACTTATTCTGAAGTTGACCACATAATTGGAAGTAAAACACTCCTCAGCAAATGTAAAAGAACAGAAATCACAACAAGTTTTCTCTCGGACCACAGTGCAATCAAATTAGAACTCAGAATTAAGAAACTCACTCAAAACCACACAACTACATGGAAACTGAACAACTGCTTCAGAATGACTACAGGATAAATAACGAAATGAAAGCAGAAATAAAGATGTTCTTTGAAACCAGTGAGAACAAAGACACAACATATCAGAATTTCTGGGACACATTTGAAGCAGTGTGTAGATGGAAATTTATAGCATTAAATGGCCACAAGAGAAAGCAGGAAAGATCTAAAATCGACACCCCTAACATCACAATTAAAGGAACTAGAGAAGCAAGTGCAAACAAATTCAAAAGCTGGCAGAAGACAAGAAATAACTAAGATCAGAGCAGAACTGAAGGAAATAGAGACACAAAAAACCCATCAACAAATCAGTGAATCCAGGAGCTAGTTTTTTGAAAAGATCAAAAAAAAAAAAAATAGATAGATGGTTAGCCAGACTAATAGAAAAGAGAGAAGAATCAAATAGATGCAATAAAAAATGATAAAGGTGATATCACCACCAATCCCACAGAAATACAAACTACCATCAGAGAATACTATAAACACCTCTATGCAAATAAACTAGGAAATCTAGAAGAAATGGATAAATTCCTGGACACATACACCCTCCCAAGACTAAATCAAGGAGAAGTGGAGTCTCTGAATAGACCAATAACAGGTTCTGAAATTGAGGCAGTAATTAATAGCTTACTAACCAAAAAAAGCCCAGGACCAGATGGATTCACAGCCAAATTCTATCAGAGGTACAAAGAGGAGCTCGTACCATTCCTTCTGAAACTATTCCAATGAATAGAAAAACAGGGAATCCTCCCTATTTTATGAGACCAGCATCATCCTGCTACCACAACCTGGCAGAGACACAATGAAAAAAGAACATTTTAGGCCAATATCACTGATGAACATCGATGTGAAAATCCTCAATAAAATACTGGCAAACTGAATCCAGCAGCACATCAAAAAGCTTATCCACCATGATCAAGTCAGCTTCATCCCTGGAATGCAAGGCTGGTTCTACATACACAAATCAAGAAACATAATCCATCACATAAACAGAACCAATGACAAAAACCACAGTATTATCTCAGTAGATGCAGAAAAGGCCTTTGACAAAATTCAACAGCCCTTCATGATAAAAACTCTCAATAAACTAAGTATTGATGGAATGTATTTCAAAATAATAAGAGCTAATTATGACAAACCCACAGCTAATATTATACTGAATGGGCAAAAACTGGAAGCATTCCCTTTGAAAAGCTGCACAAGAAAAGGATGCCCTCTCTCCCCACTCCTATTCAACATAGTATTAAAAGTTCTGGCCAGGACAATCAGGCAAGAGAAAGAAATAAAAGTATTCAATTAGGAAAAGAGGAAATTGTCTCTGTTTGCAGATGACATAATTGTATATTTAGAAAACCCCATCATCTCAGCCCCAATCTCCTTCAGCTGATAAGCAACTTTAGCAAAGTCTCAGGATACAAAATCAATGTGCAAAAATCACAAGCATTCCTGTACACCAATAACAGACAAACAGAGAGCCAAATCATGAGTGAACTTCCATTCACAATTGCTACAAAGAGAATAAAATACCTAGGAATCCAACTTACAAGGAATGTGAAGGACCTCTTCAAGGCAAACTACAAACCACTGCTTAAGGAAATAAAAGAGGACACAAACAAATGGAAGAAAATTCCATGCTCATGGATAGAAAGAATCAATATCATGAAAATGGCCACACTGCCCAAAGTAAGTTATGGATTCAATGCTATCCCCATCAAGCCACCACTGACTTTCTTCACAGAATTGGAAAAAACTACTTTAAATTTAATATGGAATCAAAAAAGAGCCCACATATCCAAGACAATCCTAAGCAAAAAGAACAAAGCTGGAGGCATCACGCTACCTGACTGCAAACTATACTCCAAGGCTACAGTAACCAAAACAGCATGGTACTGGTACAAAAAGAGATATATTGACCAATGGAACAGAACATAGGCTTAGAAATAACACCACATATCTACAACAAACTGATCTTTGATAAACCTGACACAAACAAGCAATGGGGAAATCATTCCCTATTTAATAAATGGTGCTGGGAAAACTGTCTAGCCATGTGCACAAAGCTGAAACTGGATCCCTTCCTTACACTTTAAACAAAAATTAACTCAAGACGTATTGAAGACTTAAATGTAAGACCTAAAACAATAAAAACCCTGGAAGAAAATCTAGGCAATAACATTCAGGACATATGCAAGGACAAAGACTTCATGACTAAAACACCAAAAGCAATAGCAATAGAAGCCAAAATTGACAAATGGGATCTAATTAAACTGAAGGGCTTCTGCACAGCAAAAGAAACTATCATCAGAGTGAACCTATCATCAGAGGCAACCTACAGAATGGGAGAAAATTGTTGCAATCTATCCGTCTATCCATCTGACAAAGGGCTAATATCCAGATTCTACAAAGGACTTAAACAAATTTACAAGAAAAAAACAACCCCATCAAAAAATGGGCAAAGGATATGAACAGACACTTCTCAAAAGAAGACATTTATGCCGCCAACAAACTTATGAAAAAATGCTCATCATCACTGGTCATTAGAGAAATGCAAATCAAAACCACGATGAGATACCATCTCACACCAGTTAGAATGGCAATCATTAAAAAGTCAGGAAACAACAGATGCTGGAAAGGCTGTGGAGACATAGGAATGCTTTCATATTGTTGGTGGGAGTGTAAATTAGTTCAACCATTATAGAAGACAGTGGGGCAATTCCTCAAGGATCTAGAACCAGAAATACCATTTGACGCAGCCATTCCATTCCTGGGTATATACCCAAAGGATTAGAAATCATTCTACTATAAAGACACATACACATGTATGTTTATTGCAGCACTGTTCACAATAGCAAAGACTTGGAACCGACCTAAATGTCCACAAATGATAGACTGGACAAAGAAAATGTGGCACATATACACCATGGAATACTATGCAGCCATATAAAAGGATGAGTTCATTTCCTTTGCAAGGACAAGGATGAAACTGGAAAGCATCATTCTCATCAAAGTAACACAAGAAGAGAAAACCAAACACCACATGTTCTCACTCATAAGTGTGAGTTAAACAATGAGAACACATGGACACAGGGCAGGGAACATCACACACTGGAACCTGTTGCGGGGTGTGGGACTGGGGGAGGGATAGCATTAGGAGAAATACCTAATGTAAATGATGAGGGATGGGTGCAGCAAAACAACATGGCACATGTATACCTGTGTAACAAATTTGCATGTTGTGAACATGTACCCCATAACTTAAAGAATAATAACAATAAAAAGCAAAGATAAATCTCATATACATATATTTTATTAATAGATGCCGACTTCTTTCAGTTGAAGGCACACAAACATGATTTTTTCATATAATGACATGAAATATGACGCGCAAACCACTAAGACAACATTAAAAACTTGTGATGCAATTATTAACCTTAATAGCTAAAATTAAAATCAAAATGAAGATGCCAAGAGCCCCAAACTTAGAATACTATGTATCGTCTTTGTAAAATAATTTCAGGATCTGTTATATTTCACAATTTTTTTTTCAGTATCTAATTTTTGACTTTGTTTCTAACTGAGGATGTATACAAAATCATAAGAAGTGAAAGTTTCTTATGGAACAAGGATTATATTATTATACAAGTAAATGCAAAATAATTTTTGCAGATTTCCAAATACTCAGTATCTCCCATATTTTCAGTAATAACAATAGCAAACACTTAAATTACACTTATATGTCAAACAGTGTTCTATAAACTTATTATTCATGTCAGGGAGGCTAAATTTTACTTCTACCTTCTTACGCATTTTTGTCAGAGCCTAAGAATTAAAGTAACATAAAACAGCTTAGCAGGAAAAAAGCAAACAAATATATTCAATGTAAGCTTGATGAGGCACAGGAATCCTCATATGGAAATAATGACCCAAAACGAAGTGACAAAAAACCTAAATGTTTTTCTAGAACCTGAATGTTTAGTTCGAACAAAGACAGACAATTGTAAAAAAGTAACTGAACTATTTGGACAGGCTAATGCAATAAAAGAAGCCCTGGCCATCACTGTGCAATCTATCCATGTAATGAAATTACACTTGTACTCCATAAGTTTATGCAAATAAGAAACAACTTAAAAAATGCGAATTATTTTGAGGAGGTCTGTTTGTACAGGATTCTCTTGATCTCAACCTCTTGTCTCCGGTAACAAGAATTTTACTTTTTTTTCCTGATATATCTAAGACATCTTCCATCTTCTGCTTTTAGGAAGAGAAACAGAGTGTCAGAATGTCCTTCCTACACCTGGTGTTTTGTTTTTGTTTCCGTTTTTAAAATACATTTAGCTCAAAATATACCTATGCCAAAGCAGTGTATATTGGGGTGGCATATTCTGCTATTCTGCTATCCTTCACTCACATAAACCTATGATATTTTATAGTTGACAATAATAATAGTTTCCTTTCCTTCCAACCTTGATTGATGCCTGCTAGGAAACAGTGTAGTATGGTGTAGTTTGTTATTATTGAGCAATGTCCAGCTTTCTTCTTAGGAAAAACCGTTTTCTGATACTCCATCATGTTGACTTAACTTTCTTTTGTTGTGATTTTAAATAAATATGATTAAACCTACTAGCTATAAACTCCTTATGCTTACAAATTTAATAAAAACAATGAAACTAAATGGATTTACAAATTAAAAACGAACAAATCTATAAAAGTAAAATGACCACTGCTTTAGTGTTTCTTTTGCATAATGAATAATTTTTAAATCTAATAATTACTATTTAGATGGGTCCATCAGTCAAATAGTGTGCCCTAAAATGTAACTGCAAAATTTTAGAGTTGCTACATAATGAAAAACTGTTCCTTGAAGCAAATAAAAATACACCACACACAATACTGCCACCATAACAAATCACATTCTCATTTTATTAGCTTAGTTAAGAAATAAAATATTGCTCTCTATAATGTCTTTCTGTTAGGCTTGGAGGCCACCTCTTGATTCAAACTGCTTAGTGAGATGACTGGTGACCCCAAGTTGCTAATCCAAGACTTAGTTGTTAGTCTTCCCTCATATTTAACAACCAGCAGCATCAGACACATTTGATTACAATTGAAACATTGTTGTTTGGCTTTCAGTATACAATAGTTTCTAGCTTTTCTTCCCTTTCTCTTGTTGCTTCTTAATTTTCCTTTTCTTTCCTTTCCTTTGCTGATTTTTTAAATTTCCTTGATCTCTAAAATTAGAGGTGTATGGCTAAGTGCTCCTAACTCATTCCTATCTATACCCATTATTCAGTGTATCATTCTCTTTCTTGCATATTCATGCCCATATATCCATCTTTACGCTATTAGCTTCCAAAGTTACATCTCCAGCCCACATCTCTTTCAGGCTCGTATATTGAACTTCACTAATAACTCCACTTGGATGACTAATAGGCATTCCAAACCTAACATATCAATGACAAACAAAAACATCTTCAAATCTGTAAATTTCTTTCTTCCTTTCCCAAACTATTTTCACAAAGATTTCCTCATCTCGTAAATGGTAACTTACTCTTAAGTTCTTAGGCGTTAAAGCTTGGAGACATCTTTAGCCATGCATTCAATACACACCCTGCTACTGTGTCTGGAATTGGTTTCTTCCGGTGGGTTCTTGGTCTCGCTGACTTCAAGAATGAAGCCACAGACCCTCTCAGTGAGTGTTAACAGTTCTTAAAGATGGTGTGGCCGGAGTTTGTTCCTTCAGATGTTCAGATGTGTCCAGAGTTTCTTCCTTCCAGTGGGTTTGTGGTCTTGCTGACTTCAGGAGTGAAGCCACAGACCTTCACAGTGAGTGTTACAGCTCGTAAAGGTAGTGCGGACCCAAAGAGTGAGCAGCAGCATTTATTGTGAAGAGGGAAAGAACAAAGTTTCCACAGGGTGGAAGCAGACCCGAGCAGGTTGCGGCTGCTGGCTTGGTGGCCAGCTTTTATTCCCTTATTTGGCCCTGACCACATTCTGCTGACTGGTCCATTTTATAGAATGCTGATTGGTCCTTTTTACAGAGCACTGATTGGTCCATTTTACAGAGCACTGATTGGTGCATTTACAATCCTTTAGCTAGACACAGAGTGCTGATTGGTGCAATTTTACAGAGTGCTGATTGGTGCGTTCACAAACCTTTAGCTAGACACAGAGCGCTGATTGGTGCGTTTTTACAGAGTGCTGAATGGTGCATTTACAATCCTTTAGCTAGACAGAAAAGTTCTCCAAGTCCCCACCTGACCCAGAAGCCCAGCTGGCTTCACCTCTCACTACCAAAAATCCTCTTTGCTCTACCCTTAAAATATATCCAGATTCTAGCCACCATCTCATCATTCTCATTCTCTTCTAAGTCACCAACATCTCCCATGTGATGGCAACAAGCCGCCAAACCTCTCTTTCTTGGACATTTGCTATAGCATCCTGACTGACTCACTGCTTCTTATTTTGTACATTTACTCTCTTTTTTTGAAAGTGCAATCAGAGTAATTTTTTCCAAATATCTCACATGAGTTTAATGCTCTACTCAAAACCTTCCAAGTGCTCCCATTCCTTCTTAAACTATCTGCATTCCTTCTCTCTCCTACTACTTTCACCTTGCTCATTTTGCACCTGTACAATAAATTATTTGCTAATCTTCTATTTCAGCCAACAGCTTGAAGCCTCATGCTCTCTTCTAGGACTGCCCCTAATTTGGATTTCCAGATAACCTCAAGACGTGCTCCACTAGATTATCCCACTCAATTTTTGGATTAAATATCACCCTCTTGATGAGGTCTTTATTAACAACTCTATTTTAAAATGTAACCCCATAACCCCTTGGATCTCTTTGTTTCCCCCCATGCCCTGTTTTATTTTTAATAACATCACTATATTATAGTATACGCATTTTTATTTATGTATTGTTTATTGTCTGTCTTACATCACTGAAATGCATACTGCATAAGACAAGTATTTTTGTGTGCTTAATTTCTGGTCTGTCCCCAATGCCCATCAGAGTGACTGGACATTCTGATCAATGAATACTAAAAAAAATGGAGGCAAAATAATTCTTTAATACAATGTTAGATATGGGCCAATTGTTGCTTCTTTCATGAGAAAATGCTGAACTAATGCCAGCCATGCATTGTTTACTTAAATAGAATTCTCAAACCCCTGAGAATATATCTGCAAACTTTTAAGTAGGAGAAACACTGGCATAAAGCTCAATTTCATAGCCTTTGGATTTTACAGACTTGGTAGAAATCCTGATTCTGACACTAGCTTGTAACATCTGTCAGTTTACTTAACCTCCAAGCCTCAATGTCATCTGCAAAATACATAAAAAATTTTATGTGATGAAGTGAATCATTTGATGGCAATTATTTATTACAGCATGAAGTAATATTATTTTTAGTTTTAATGTTATATGATTCTAAGGCTTTTACGACAGGGATCCTATATTTCTAGATGGGGATCAACTGTGACTAGTTATTTTGGAGCAAATCCAGCTAACTCAAGGAATTCTCAAACCAGTGATAGGGTCCTCAGTAGCATCACACTCTAACCATTTGAACAATCATTCTCCATAGGAAAAAAGATGTTGGGCACTAATCCTAATTCTGTTCATGCTAAGAGACTGGGAGATAAAATAAAGCTTTAGAAACTACTTAATTACTTTGTAAAAGTTGAAAGAGCCTCAAGTGGATTCTTTATTTTGCCTTTATAATGGCTTTGTACCACTGAGTGAAATAGTTCTGATGTTTATCAAGTGAATCCTGGGATTCTGACAAACTAAGACTTTCCTACCTTCTTGACTATGCCTCAAAATATTAACCTTAAATTAAGTAGGATGACCACATTTATCAATTTATTTATTTATAAATATTTGGAAATAAGAATTTATCTGGTTTATATTCTAGACCTAGGTATATTGTAGAAAGTCTTTTTAGTTTAAAGACTTTTGCTCTGAAATTATCAATGGAAAATTGGAACATATAAAAAATTACACAAGAAAATCTTATACAGTATTGACTTGGAAACTTCCTTGACCTAGCTATAGATCCTGTGAGATGGTTCCAAAGCTGAAAGATTCCCCCTTTTAAAATTTTGATTTTGTTAATGGGTCATGCCTGATATAATTAGCATTTATGACACAAAATTAAACTGTTATATATAAAATAAACATCATATTTCAGTATAGAAAAGCTCACAGCCAAACAAAAATTTCACCAGAATATTTTATAATATCACAAATGCTTAACTTGTTCAAATGCTTAATTTGTTACTCTAGAATTCATGAATTAATTCACTTACTTTTGTCTCCTAAACAAAAATGGGCTTTAAATTAAAACTTTCCTTTGCTTCTGAAGCAAGATATGGCTAACTTCATATATTATTTCCCTCATATCAGTTCAAAATGAGATGGTACAACTAATGAAGTTACTCCTACCTGTCTGTTTTCACTATTGGATCATACCTAATGCAAGAGTTTCCAAACTCTGACCCTCATTTATTTATTGTAGCCTCCAAATGAGCATTTCCATCATCCATGGTAGTTGCTCAATTAGTTCAGTTCTATTACAAATCATTTATTGAACACTTATGGGCTAGGCACTGTACTATGTAGAAGAGTAGCAAAAAAAAATAAATTCTATAGACATATTTATGGCATCTTTATCCCCCATACGATCTGAGGTATGTTACAAAATGTATATACAATATACAAAGTATAAAATAATCTTCTTACAATTGTTTTTGAAGTAATATGAATATGAAAATAATAAAAAACAAGATAAAATCAATAGGAAGGTGTAGCAGAAATAATACTCAAGATTTTTAAGGGTTGCAGTTTTCCTGCCATTGGGACTGAAGCCATGAAAACTTTTTTTACTTATCGGTTTTGATGAATAAATAAAATTTAGTATATCTCAAAGAATGGATATGTCTCTTTTAACCCATCTTTATTGAGTACTTATTATATGTTTGGAATTTTCTAAGTACTAGACATTTGAGAGTTATGGTATATTTTCAGGGTGAGTGCCTAGAAGGTTAATATTCTGTGTTACTTTCTTCCTTTATTTTTTTTGTTGTTGTTGGTTTGTTTTTGAGACAGAGTCTCACTCTATCCCCCAGGCTGGAGTACAGTGGCTCAATCTCGGCTCACTGCAACCTCCACCTCCCGGGTTCAAGCGATTCTCATGCCTCAGCCTCCCAAGTAGCTGGGATTACAAGGCTCGCCACCATGCCTGGCTAATTTTTGTATTTTTAGTAGAGATGGGGTTTCACCATGTTGGTCAGGCTGGTCTGGAACTCCTGACCTCAGGTGATCTGCCTGCCTTGGCCTCCCAAAGTTCTGGGATTACAGGCGTAAGTCAACTCACCTGGCCTCTGTGTTTCTAATTAGAGACATATCCATGGGCTTTGGCAGTTTATCAGACATTGGGTTGGATTAAGGCTGTTTTGTGAAATGTAGACATGATAGTTGGCTTCAGTCATATTTCTATGGAAGAGGGGTTGCAAAGATACACAGCAAATTGGCAGAAAACTATAATTCAATGCAACTATACTTTAATACAACCATATCTGGAAAATATATTTCCAAGCTAGTTGTATTTATTTAAATAGCCATCATCGAATACCCCTTATATACCTAGTACGCTGGTTGCAGAAATGAAATAAAACAGTCCCTGCTTCCAGCAAACCAGAACCATGCTCCCTCTTAAAATCTTCTGTTCCCAACAGCTGTCTCAGGAATAACAGAGTAAAAAATATGACTTATCAGGACCCCCACAAGAGGTGATTTTTCTCCTGAAATTTTTACGAAGAAAAGCAAAGTCAAGGATCATATGCACTGTCTGTATTCCCATTTAATTAAGAAAACCTTCATAAACTTATTAAACCATATTTGCTTATATGAAATATTTACATTTTATAAATAGACATCCTAATCATTAGCTACACTGATGGCTCACAAACTCTTACATCAGAGAGCATAAAAGAAGACTTGGCATGTCCTTCCCAAAAGGTTCCCAACCATTGGTTTAATTGTTGAATGCTAAAAGTGGTATGTGCCATATTTGTAATGAAAACCAAAACAAACTCAAAAGGTAAGCACATGGGGCAAATACTTTGATAAATGAAACTTTTTTTGTTGTTCATAGGGGAAAAAAAAAGACTGCTTGCCTCTGTATGGAAAAATCTCATTAGTATTTCAAAGACAATAAGCTGGTAACTTGATCAAACTGTCCCCTGAAGATAGTGTCATATACATAAATGCAATTCATTGGTGAACACCGTTGTTTTCTGTCTTTGAAAAAACTGAGATTCTTATCATTTTCTGTGATAGGGAATAAAAATAGAATGAGGTAAAAAGCACCACTCCCTTAATGAAGTTTTTCTTATTAGAAACCCCAGTGTCTCAGTGTTCTGCTGACGTTTGTGCCTTTTGATTTTAATGGTGCAGCTTTATCTCTTGGGCAGAGTGTTCTGACACAGAGCCTAATACATATTTGCCTAATTAAAATTCAGAAGGTGAAGAGAGGCAGGATGTCTCTTAAGCTGTTTGCCACATTCTATCCTCTTCATGGCTATAATTCAAATTATTTAATTGAATGAAAATTGTATTTAAGATCTTCTGGTTAAAGAAAAAAAAAATGCCAAGATAGAACAATCATGTCAAATAGAAACCAAGAGCACATCATCCTTATTTTAATGGGAAACTTAACTGTTGCCAAATATATATGAAATTGGCTTTTCATTTTGAGTATAAAAATATCAAATAGATGTTCACTTGAACCTCTTACAGAGGATCAACTGAAAAGTCATTAAAGCTAAAATTGGCTTAGTTTTTCAGTCCTTTAAAATAATTTAGAAAAAAAGGTAAATCTAATCAGCATATTCAGGATCCCGGTTGGATGCCATTTCATCTAAAGCTTTCATTTTTCTCATTCTACCCGCTCCCATTGGTATTGTTCCTGGATCACACCCAAGACATCTGCTCAACTGTGCTCTCGTCTTTAAATATGATGATGTTGTGATTAGTGGGATACAGCGCTTAGCACTGGGATTGTGTTTTATGCTACAGTCCACTGTTATCTACTGTGCCCTTCTGCTCATTTGCTAAGCAGATGGTCAGGATTAGGGGCACATCTGTAAGCATGAAAGAAATATGTCTTCAGTGTAACCCTGACTGACCTAAACAGGGAATGAACTTCTGGTCCTCACCTTATTTAGCCCTTATTCTAACAAAACAAGATGATCGGTCCAGGTGCAAAGGAAATAAATTAAGGAAACACTAATTTATACCCAAGAAGGAAATAATCAGGGTCAGAATGGTATTTTTGTTGCATCAATATTTATTCAGGACAACTTCCCAGAAAGAAATGCTAAAGACTTCAAAGGTAAAGGACAAAACTTGTCAGATGATGAAAATAATATATAATGAAGAATAGTTGAAATGCTATAAGCAGTTACCTGGAGTGGCAAAGAAAGGAGGGACACAATTTGGAAGACTTGAAGAAGCTATGCTTTGAAATATGAAACCAGAGTAGTGATTACCATGGACCATGATGTTGAGCACTGTGCTTAGTTCCTTACACACATTATTGCATTGAATTCTTACATAATCCCTCCAGAGTATATATCTTTATCTTCATATTACAGGCTGAGGAATCTGGGACTCAGAGAGGTGAAGTGACTCTCCCAAGATCATAAATATCTGCAAAAGTCAACATTACAAATAACTGAAAAGAAGATGACATAAGAAATACAATAAAGTCAGCAGGTAAGAAAGAATAGCACCCTTAATGTGCCCATGTTTTAAAAGAATTAAAGGGAAAAAAAAGGCAGAAATGTATTAGGTCATACTATAAAAGAGGTAGCTGCAAAAGATATAAGGGGGGTTTGAGTGCTTCCAGGCAGGCTTGTTATGCCAAACATTTACATTTATTTACATGTCTGCACATGTGGTTGACATCTTGGTGTTGACAGTGGGTGAAAATGTGTGAAAATGGGCACGTTCTGAATGTCAGCAACATATGTTTGAACAGGTGGTTCTACAATAAATGACAATAAAAGTAGCAATTTAGTTGGGTCATAATGACAAAAGAAACAGGAAGCAATGCCTTAAGATCCTGGATAGAATAATCTGATTAAGATTCAGACAATTGTTGCAGTTTCGGTATTAAATATTTCAGTTTGGGGAAAAGATGAAAATAGATGTTTATACTGGAAGTGTTTATACACAGATAAAGCTAATCATACTAGTAAATCTCACAGTTTAGGCTAAAGTAATATCATATATGTCTACATATAAATACATAAATCACATATATAAAAGTTTTATCTATGATATCACATATATAGTACACATATAGCTTTATGTAAAAATTACCATCCTACATATTACAAATATATGTATAAATTAATTAGGCTATTACATATATCATTTTACACAATTATTTTAACTTTATCTTGGCTTTTATATATATAAATTATTTCATTATTGCATATTATATATGCTATATATAAGATTAACCCTGTAGTCAAGAATACATATTATTTTTATCAGCTTTTTATAAAATCAAAGAGGAAAATTTTTGTTGGGTTAAAATAAGAACAGTAAAAAAAAAGTTTTGATATTATTCTCTTCTATTATTCAATGTATATAGGACTTATTATGCTATGAATATCTGTCTCTCCCACTAGACTGGTTTATGAGGTCTGGAACCCTACTTAAGCCATAGTTGACCACAAGTAACTGAAACCACAGAAATTACAATTGTGGATAAGGTGGGACTACTGTACTTGGCAAATGCTTCCTTTGCACTCAATAACAATGTGTATTCTGCAATATGGTTGTAATAGTCTATAAATGTCAATCATCTATATTCTTACTGATTTTTATCTCCTATTTGTGTTACCAATTAATGAGAAAGAGATATTTAAATTTCCAATAAAATTGTGGATTCATCTATTCTTTTCCCTTTAGTTATAACCATTTCTGCTTTATGTATTTTGAACCTTTTTATAAGAGTTACACACTTAGGATTGTTATTTCTTCTTGATGAACGTTATTAAATGTTCTTATTTTTACTGTTCATGATCACTTTTTGAAGTCAACTTTCATATTAACATAGCCACACAGTCTTCCTTATGCTTATTGTTTTCCAGATGTATCATCTCCCATGTTTCTTTCTACTTCTTGGTGTCCATAAATTTAAAGCATATTTCTTATAAACAGTATGTAGTTAAGTTCTGACAATCTCTGCTTTTTTAATGTATTCTTTTGTACGGTTACATTCAATCTGTTTGTTAGTGGTGTTACTTTAAGTCTACTATCTTGCTCTATTTGTTTTCCATTTATTCCTAATGTTCCTGGCTTCTTTGTTTCTTGTTTCCTGTCTTTTTTTTGGTAAATGAAATCAATGTTAGTGTTCCATTCCAAATCCTCTGTTGACTTTTAACTATACCTTGTATCATGCTTGTTCTGGATATTAAAAATATAGCCCTAACTTAACAGAATCTACCTTTAAATTATTTTTAAAGGACTTCAAATGTAACAATCCTGCAAGACTTTTATTTTATTCACCCATTTATCCTCATTCTTTATTATATATATGTTGTTAATACATATTTTATTTACATATACTAAACCATAAAATGCATTGTTAATATTTTTACTTAAGTTGTGAGTTGACCCTTAAATGTTTTCTAATAGAGAGAAAAACATTTATTTTTATTTATGTTCATGGATACCTTTTATACCATTACCAGTACTCTCGTTTTTTGTCTATATATTTTAATTTCTATCTGGTACATTTTCTTTCAGTTTGAAGAACTTGTTTTTGCTTTTCTTTTGTGGCATATAAAGGAAAGAGATTTGATTAGCTTTTATGTATACAGTTTTTCTTTTATAATTTTAAACTTATTATTTCATTATATTTCGCATTCAATTTTTCAAATGAGAAATCAGTTCTCATACATGTTGTTGCTCCTCTTTATATAATGTATTATTTTCCTTGATGATTAAACATTTTCTTTTTATCCTTGGTTTTAAATAGTTTGGTAATGTGCCTAGATTTTTAAAATATTAATTTATATTTTATGTCGTTTTAGATTTGTTGAACTTTCTTAATCAGTGGTTACTCTAAATAGCCCTAGAGATTCATAAAATGTTGGTGTGAGGCTGATTCGGTGCTTTTAATGTCTTGAATTCAACTCTCTTAAGAATCTGACTGTGTAGCACAGTCATTAATAGGCATTAATGGTATATGTTCTTAGACCTGGAGAATATAACTCACATTTTGTTCCATTAAAGTTCAGTAAATTACTAAAATGACATTGGAAAAAAACAAGGCAAGTCAATGTAGAAATGAACCATTAAAATAATAGTAGAGAAAGCATTTTTGATAGTAGAAAAGCAAAGGAAAAATAAACAATTTGATTTCAAATAAAGTAAGTAGAAAAAATATGATTTTTAATTACAGTTTGACATAAACCTTAGACGTTTTTATGCGGTAGATAATTTTCGTGATATAGGGAAGGAAGCTCCTGACAAGGCAGTCAGATATTCTAGTAAAAAGATACTTACAAAGTAACAGCAAAAAAAGGATACTACATTTTTGTTTATCTCACATTGTGTAATGGATACTTAGTGAAACATAGAATCCACTGGTCCATATAGTTAAAGAGATTAATACCTAGTCCCCTTTAAACGATAAACCCACTTGATACTAGATCTAATATTAGATGTAATATTAGTTCTTGATTTTCTGTTCCCACTTTGCAATGTCTTCCTAAAGCAAAATGTACAAACGGCAAAAAAAAACAAAAAAACAAAACAAAAAAAAAACAAGAAAAAAAGAAATGAAAAGAAAAAAATACCAAATTTAAAGATAATAATTCTATGGCAATGCAACAATGAATTCAACCTCTCTCAAGCTCCTCATTTAAATTTATAGGTGCTTGCTTGATATCAGGATTTATATCAGTAATAAATGCTCTATCACAAAGTGCTTTATCTTTTAATATATCCAAAGTTTAATTATTTTTCTCCTTGGATACAGCATCTCTTTTATGTATCCAAATTTCTACTAGTAATGCCTTGAAGTAGACCTGAATTTAAGAGAAAGCAAATTCTATTTGGAGAATACTTGAGAAGCTCCATCTTTCAGAGACATTATGATTCATTGTTCTAATAATCTAGATCTGGAATCTTGGAATAATTTTTTACTTTCCTTTACTTCACTTTCCAAATAAAAGAAGTTGCCAAATGTTTGAGATTTAGCCTCAGCGATACATGCAAGACAAAAATACTACTACATATTGGAATATGGCTTGAAAATTAACAGTGCTTCCTTTCATATTTGATTTCCTTAAATGAAGAGTAGATAGATATGTAGATAAATCGCAGCATTACTTTATCATAATCCTATGAGTTTGCTTGTCCCATTTAACATATGAGTATGTTGAGGCTGAGTTTGGTGACTCGTAATTCACAATGTATGCGAAGACTATTATGCCATATGATGGTACTTCATGATGTACAGTGATTCTCAAATCTGTTTTCTCCTTCCATATCTACTACTTATATAATTTAGGTCCTTATTATCTTTATAGTAAATTATTAGAGCAATTTGTTGTGTATTGCTACACCTTCGTTATGCCTCTATGTTTTTTAATCCTGCTAGCTATTAGCCTTCTCTGTCATCTCACATTCCCTTTTAAAATGTTTTCTGACTGTAAAATGGATGAAGACATTCCCAAATACCTGAAGATGTTTTATTTGTTACTCTTTGGTATTTATTCTTGTGGAAAAAGAAATCTGAGGCCATTTAAAATTTAATTTCTTTGAAGGTGCCTATTTTTACTTAACTGTATGTAGAAATCTACTTACATTTGTGCAAGTCAATGTCTACTCATTCCATTGTTTTTATCTGTGCTTTAAATTACTCGTGGCATCTGTTGTGTTTCTTCTCTAATTCTAAAATTTATGTAACAAGTATATTTTATTCCTGAATTTGTTTTCATAGTGCTTGTATTTTTTCTCATTTTAATTTTCATAACTTTCCCTGTAAGTTTGGGGAAATTTATCAAGCCTCTCTTTCACACAAAGTTGCTTTTCTGATTTTTCTTCTCTTACTAAAAGTTTGAATTCAAATAAATTGTTTTTAATTGTATGCAGTCTTTTCAGATTTTACACCACACTTGTTTTGACTGCCTTCTTCATTACTTCAGATTCACTATCCTTTTGAATCATGTTCCAGAATGATTTCCATGTCCATTCTTATGAATTTATTCTTATGAATGGAATTTCCAGAATGATTTCCATTTATTCTTTTGAATGGAATTTCCAGAATGATTTCCATGTCCATTCTTATGAATTCATTCTTATGACTGAAACTCATAAGAATATAGTTTCTCTGATTATTAAAAATGGTCTCTTTCAAATGCAGTATTGTTTCAAAAATGATATGACTATTTTTTGTTTTCCTTTAGAAATGAAGACTCTAAAAAATTTGTTTCCTGAAACAACTGTTTCTTACCAGCTCTACTGCAGGATGGTGGCTTTCACCATCCTCTCTCACTGGGTCTTCTGCAACATCTTCCTCCCTCACTAGCAACCCTTTTTCCCATATCTTTCCTCCTAAAAACTATTTTCCACACAAATTTCATAGTAGTTTGTCAAAATTCTAATCATATCCCATTGCTTCCCTACTTAAAAAAATACAGTATTTGAATAAATTTCAAACTCTTTACTACTTCATACGAGGCCCTTCATGATATGCACTCTTACCCTCCTTGCCATTCGACTTGGCTCTTCACCTATTTTATTTATTGTCTTCTGTTTCACACTAAGCTTTCCTGACCAACCTACTTCAAATAGAAATCTCCCACCCTCCATGTCTCTCTAAGTTATTTTACTGCTTTTCTTTGCTAGTTTTTTCTTTATGTCGACTATCACTACCTGATATTATATTTATTAAGTATCTTGTTTATTGTCTGCTTGCCAAATTACAGAGTAAGCTTATAAATGCCAGGGAATTGTCTGTTTTATTTTCATCTGTATCCCAACGCATGAGAGAAACTCAGTATTTTTGGATGAATGAAAGGGTAATGACTACAGGCTTTATTTGCATATCGGTTTTTGTCAAATGCACAACAGGACGCTATTACAGACCATCCATTCACGGTTGCCTCCAATGTCAGGGATGCTTTCAAGTCAGGTGTTTTTCAGTGTTTATTATTGTGAAAGAATATTTCCATATTCTGCCACATGGCTGGCAATGTATTTGAATAATTTTTTTCACTGCAAACACCTAGTATTGCTTCATAGAATTAAATAAAACTATAAACTAGAATTATCAGGCCGAACATGAACAAAAGCTGGATACACTGAAAAGTAAACTGAGAACAGAAGGTGCTTGTCCCCAAGGTCTTTTAGAAATCTGGAAAACTTGAACTGTAGTTTACAAGAATATTTGGATAAAGGAACAGATGACAAGCCCATTGTGTAACCCGAGTGAGGAATCTAATGTGAGTATATTCTTCAGTAAACTTTGGACTTGGATACCCTTAGCATCAAAGTGGCCACAAAGTCAAACTATAGAAACTCAACATTCAGAGGGTTATATGGAAAGTTACCTTGGTATAGAACAAAGGGAAAAATGTCCCCAAGTTACTATGATAACAAATGAGCCCACTTGTAATTTTCAGGACAAATTCACATAATGAAGGTGATCCAAGAAGTTCAATAAGTAAATTTGATTTAAGGTTTTCCTGGACTAATAATATATTTGGAAATTTGTTAACAGTAAGCACAGATAAATCACTGGAAAAAAACTTTCTTTAGCACAGATCTAAAATAATAACATAGTAGACCTGTGTGGTGACTCACACCTGTAAACCCAGCACTCTGGGGGGGCCTAAGTGGGTGGATCACTTGAGGTCAGGAGTTTGAGACCAGCCTGGCTAACATGACGAAACCCTGTCTCTAGTAAAAATACAAAAATTAGTTGGGCGTAGTGGTGCATACCTATAATCCCAGGTACTTGGGAGGCTGAGGCACAAGAATCTCGAGCGAGGGAGGCGGAGGTTGCAGTGAGTCAGTATCATGCCACTGCAATCCACCCTGGGTGACACAGCAAGCCTCTGCCTTAAATAAATAAATAGCAGCACAGGAGAGACTTCCAAATATTTATCTACAACATACACACTTAAACACACATTAAAATTTCTCCATGGAGCACTTTCTAGTGAGGGGAAGGAGTCAGTAAACAAAACAAATAAGATATGTAATATGTTAAATGATGAAACATTCCATTTAAGGTAAGGTAAGGTCAAGAAACTGTGTAATAAAAGAGTTTTTGGCACTGAGTAGCTAAGATGGCCTCATTAAAAAGGCAGAATTTGAGAAATGGAGTGCTCTCACAAAGTTTTGGCAGAGTAATATGAAGAATAGATGAAAGTGGAGTAAGGGCTGAAATAGGAAGATACTTACAAGGCTACAGCAATAATCCTGGTGAGCTGTGATGAAAGCTTGACCCAGGGAGGTAATGGTGAAGATCGTGAGAATTTCTTGGAGTCTGGAAATATTTTGAAGACAAAAGCAATAGAATTTGAACACAGAGTTGGTGTGGATATAAATGAATGCATTCAAGATTTTGGAGATTAGGAACTACAAGAATAAAAACTTCTGAAAGTAAGTGCGTTAAACCAGACCTCACATAATTTTCACAGATAAAGATGTAAAATAATGAGCTCAAAATAATAAGTCCATATGAAGACAAATATTCATCATTACTAGGTGGCAGCAGAAATAATACAAGGAATTAGACCTTCAAAGTTTGGGATATTGGGATTAAGATATGCAGGATACAAAATATATATAGTTGAAATATTTGATTAAATTCAGGAGAATATAAACAGTATGAAAAGTGAATGAGAGGCTTTCAAAAATTACCATGAACACTTGAAAAAGAAATATTTATAATGTATGAAAATTTAAAAAATATAATTAAAATGAGATAGTGAAAAGAAAGTATAAATACATCTTCAGTAACCCTTATCTGAAATGCTTGTGATAAGAAGCATTTTGGATTTCAGAGTTCTTTGGATTTGGGAATGTTTTCATTATATTTACTAGTTAAGCATCCCAAATCTGACAATCTGAAATTCAATATTCTTCAGTATTTCCTTTGAGCAGCATGTTGGTGCTCAAACGTTTTTATTTTGGAGCACTTCAGATTTTAGATTCTTGGATTTGGGATCTCAACCTATAGTATATTAGATATAGTTGATATAAGAATTAGTGCATCAGATGATGTACTTGAAAGAATTACCTATATTGCAACACAGCAATACTAATACTAACGAGAGAGAAGATAAGGAGTGAAGAGATGCAAAATTCAAAGGGATGGCTGAGAATAATCCAGCATTTTAACAGACAAATATTCTCAAATTCAAGAATATCAATGAATAACAAGCATGAGGAATGCAAAAGATATATACATCTAGACACATTCTAATCAAGTTGCAGAATACCACTCATATAGAAACATATAGAAATGAGCTTAAATATCACCAGCAAGGAACGACCAGAGTGAATGACACTTAGATTAGCAGTAGGTATTTAAACCATAAGGAAAGTAATAAAATGGTAAATACTATCAATGAGCTGAGAGAAAACAAAAGTCAAGTTAGAATTGGGTAGCCTGTGAAATTTTCAAAGAGGAATTAAGACAAAATAACGATGTTTTAATACAAAACAAAGAAACAAACAACTAGGAGTTTAGTACTAAAAAAACTGCAGAAAAAGAAACTTCTAAATTACATATTTTGGGAATAAAGAACATGTTCCCATAATAAAGGCCTGAGATACAAGAAGCAATAGGGAGAAAAGAAAGTAGCAAATATTTTGATAAATCCAAACACTGACTACATAAAATATCACTGACTACATAACAACATGAGCAACAATAATATCTAATTGTTGGAGACAAAATAAGAAAAGCATCAAGATAAGAATAAAATATTGACCAGTGATGACGAGCTTTTTTTCATACGTTTATTGGCCACATAAATGTCTTCTTTTGAGAAGTGCCTGTTCATATCCTTCGCCCATTTTTAATGGGATAAAGAAAATGTGGCACATATACACCCTGGAATACTATGCAGCCATAAAAAAGATGAGTTCATTTCCTTTGCAGGGACATAGATGAAGCTGGAAACCATCACTCTCAGCAAACTAATACAGGAACAGAAAACCAAACACTACATGTTCTAGCTCATAAGTGGGAGCTGAACAATGAGGACACATGGACACAGGGAGGGGAACATCATACACTGGGGCCTGTCGGGGGGTGTTATGTAGCCTGTAGGGAGGGATAGCATTAGGAGAAATACCTAATGTAAATAACGGGTGGATGTGTGCAGCAAACCACCATGGCACATGTATACCTAGGTAACAAACCTGCACATTCTGCACATGTATCACAGGACTTAAAGCATAATAAGAACAAAAGAGAAAAAAAGGAATAAAATATTGAAAGCCATCAATATACAAACCAGAAGATGGTTCAGGAGATTACATACATTTAACTCTTTTTTTCTTTTGTGGGTAAAAGTTAAAACAAAAGATTAACTTCAAGCTATATTAAGTGTGACTGTTCAAATATCTCATGTTACCACTAAAAAGAGTAGTGCTTACAAAATGTGAAAATTGGAAAGGAGAATAAAAATAATAGCCTGAAAAGCAGCGAAGTTAGATTTTACCTTAAGAAGTTAGAAAGAAATTATAAACATTAAGAAGGTAGAAGAAATTGCACTATAAGATTTTGAACAGAACTTAATGAATAGAAAGAAAAATACAATACAGCTTCAGCAAAACTTAAAGTTGGCTTTCTAAAAAGACGAATAAAATCAACAAACCTTTAGCAAGGCTAATGAAGATTTAAAATCACCCTAAAATTTGGGAGACAGATAAAACTGAGGGATAGTGTAAATACTTCCCTGGACTTTACTAGCTAATGTCTATATCCCTTCAATTCTTTTAAGATGGAAATATTTAGTAACTGTTTCTGCTCAATAAAATGTAAGTATGCCACAGGATCTAGCATTACACTGCATTTAAAGGTATAATTGGTGTTAATAATATGGAAACTGAATATTGTAGATTAAAAATTGCCAAATAAACAAATTTATCTTTAGATTTCTGGTTCTAAAATTGGTTGAAGTTGCAACTTTCTGGAGGTAAATGAATTAGTTTGACTTATTTAGGAAAGTCAAAATTTCAGCTGAATAAATCTTTGTTAAAGTGTTTCAGAAATTGTGAAACATTTGAAGAGCTTTCTCTCTGGTAGTTCCCAAAGAAAATACTCTGGTAAAACTTCAGGGAAGATGTGAAACTATCAGATTTGTATCAAAAATAGGATCCGTAAAAGAAGGCAATGATGGAAAAAAAAAAATTAAGAACTCTAGGAAGAAAAGACACAAATGAGACTTATCTCCTTCACTGCTAATTTGTTCAAGTTACACTTTTGTCAAATTAGGTCAGAAATTACTAGATTCTCCAAAGAGAAGAAGAGAAAAACAGGAGGTTTTGGGATGGTATTTTCCAGGAATGCTAAAAATATGATGCTCCACCATTCCCTTCATTCCACCAATCAAATGTTCTGCTTTCCTGTCTACGGAAGATATAACGCAGAACACATCTGGAAGGCTTTTCTTGCTCTGAGTTTTTTGGTTTTTCTTTTAATCTTTGTCTTAAATAAACCTGAAATATTGAAAAATTAAAAGAAATGATAGAAACGTGTAGGTATGCTTTGTGGCTAGCAGCAGTGCTCAAATTTTAATATAAAATATATTGGTTTTATAGTTAATATCCAAATTACTCACGATACGTGAGTTTTAGAGCCTATGAAGCCGAGCTCAATTAAACACACTAGCAGAAGGAGGCATTTATTTCTTATATCAAAGTAGTTCTCCTCCATAGAAAACAAAAGGTGAACACTCATTTTATTCCTCCAAATCCAAAGTCAAATAGAATATAGGAATTTGGAAACATGAAAATGTGCTTGATGCAGAAATGTGGCACAGATTTTGCTTACTTGTTTAATGAACACTGTTGCTTCCATCAGTAAGACAGTGAATATCACGATAAAACCATTGTCCAGAAACAAAAGGCTGAATTTAAATGCCATCAGCTGGCTCTAATTTATACACATGCCTCACCTTGAAATCTGAAAACATGTATAGCATCGAGGGATGTCATCATTATTACGAAGTTTAAAGACAGCATTTTTCAATGAAATCAGAGAAAAATCTAGTTTGAATGGCATTTACCTTGAAAAGTTAGGAAAATCAAATAGTTATATGTATATGTATACATATTTCCTTTCATCAAAAAGATAACACATGCCATATATGAAGAAAATTACAGATGTTGTTATAATTAATCTGCCATTGATATATCAGGATTTTTAATGTCAGCATCTTTCATAAATAAGATTGCTCTGTGACTAATTAATGCTCTAACATCAATTTGGTAGTGAAAAGTTCAAGGCAACCTAAATTCATTTCTTCCTCAAATATTGTTTTGGAATTTTTTTTTCCCCACAAACTTTAAAAATAATATTCTATTTCATATTTAATATGAGTCATACACAAAATATGCTTCTGTATAGGGGTATACAGAATATTCCACAGCTTCTAATAGAGCTATGCTAATTCGGTAGCCTTTAACCACATGTGGGTATTTACATTTCAATTAATTATAATTAAATAAAATTTGAAAATTTGGTCCCTTGGTGCTTCATATTTTAAGTACTTAGCCGTGTATGGCTAGTGGTTACTGTTTTGGACAGCACAGATACAGAACATTTCTATTATTACAGGAAGTTCTATTGGACAAGGCTGCAAATAGAGAGACCTAGAAAGGATTTGGGGGGGTAGGCATTCAGAGCTTCTAGAAGAGTTAAAAATGGCAGAATTATTTAGCCTAGAAAAAAGAAAGAGGAGGACTGGCCTTGTGAAGACTTTTGAATGACAGAAAAGATATAAAAAAAGGCAGCCAGCTGTTTTTCATATACGGGTCAGAGACAGGAGGAACTGATTTAAAATATAGTGGAGAGATTTAGAGTAAGCAGAAAAAGTGGGAGTTATTAAACAACTAAATGACTTACAGGAATTTCTCCTTTTAAGACTTTCTACGAGAAAGCCACATACTTAGTGACAGTCAGTGAATATTTATCATTGATAATTAAGCCAAATTCTCTGGTGTCCTTTCTAAACTCAGAGAGATGTAGTCAGTTAATAAATCAATAAATAACCATTGGATTTGTATTATGTTTCAGGCAGTGTACTAGAGAGAAGGTACATAGCAGGAGCACCGAACATTATTTACTTAAATCCTACCCTTACAATATCATGCTTTAGGAGTAAGGAGAAGTAGTGACTACATAAACAAATACATTTTAAAATAGTTTCAGGTAATTAATGGGGTTCTTTATTAGCTAAAGTAGTGTAATAATGAGGAAGTGACATTGAAGAGTACATGGATTTGGAAAGACAAAGAAGATCGCTGAGTGGCTGACATTTGTGTTGATATTTTGTTAGAGGGGAGGAGGTAGCCATAAGAGAATCAGATAATCTAGGGGATGCCTGGTCCAAGTATAAGAAACAGCAAGTTCCAAACTCTCAAGCCTCACATATTAGGGAAACAACGAAAGCCACTGTATCTGGAGATGAATGAAGGCAGGGATGAGTGATTTGGGGTGAGATGGAGAAATGCACAGAGGCCAGTTCATGCAGGGCCGTGTGGACCAAACTAAGGAGTTATATATTACTCTGTTGAAATAGCAAGTCAGTGGAGGATTTAACAAGATCATTCTGGCTCCTCTTCCACATCTGCTCTGGAATGTGAGGCTGTGAGGGGACGGTCAGGGCAGGGAGGACAGTTAGTGAAAGATACCATAATTGGACAGCAGTTTTATGAATAGAGATGGCAACAAATAGATTTAATATGTTTAGAGGCAAAATGGAATCCACTGATGGATTGTATGAAGTATGTAGTATAAAGAGAAGTAAAATATTTACTCGTAGCGTTTTGACCTGAACAAGGGGCAGAAGAATGGATGGTAATGGAAATTACTGAAATAATGGAGGCTTGATGGCAGGACCAGGGAGGTATATTTGGGCAGAATATGCTGAGTCTAAGATAAATTTTAGACATTTAAAGCATTTGAATATGTGAGTCTGTGAATGAGAGGAAGGCCCAGTAGAAAGAAATCATTAAGGATTTCGAAAATTTGAACACCTCTTTCAAACATCTTGATCTCACATTTTTAGAACACTACCACAACAAGTGTCAAATATGTAAATTTCATGTGATCATAAAAAATTCACCACAATAAACTATCTGTGGGGCCATAAGTCTAATTAGTTCAAAGATTAAAATCTTACAAACTCTGATGTAAAAAATTATCAATGAATTACATTAGAAGTTAACAACAACAAAATATCTAGAAAATACACAAATATTTGAAGATTAAGTAATATATTTGTAAATAAACCATAGCTTAAAAGAGCAAAAAGTAGGACAATATTTTCACAAAATAATGAAAAAACAGCACATTAAGATTTAGCTGATTCCGTTAAAACTTTTCTTAGATATTTATACTTTTAAATTTCTGCATTAAAGAAAGGATTAAAGCAATGACCTAAGTTTTCCACTTAAGAAACAAGGGAAAGAAGAACAAATTAATCCCAGAGTAAATAGAAAAGGAATTAAATAACTAAGAGAAGAGCAGTGAAATAAAAAACAAACAAAAAGTAGATAAAAATTTCAAAAGCCAGAATCTGCTTCTTTTTAAAGGTTAAGAAATTTGCCAGATTGACCTACAAAAAAGAAGAGATGATACAAATAACCCAGTAGGAATAAAGATTGAAATAAGAGAATTATAACTGCGTTTATTCACAGATGATATAATTGTTTTCAAATAAGCTTCTAATAAATCTACAAAAATAATACTGGTACTAATTAGAAATTAAAAAATATATACAAAGTTAATATGCAAAACAGTGTATTTTTATGTACTAATTGCAAACAATTGCATAATAAAATTAATATACACATTTACAATAACATCAAGAGGGACTTAAAAACTTAGAAATAAATATAACAAATGGCATGCAAGACCTCTACACTGAAAACTAACATATTGCTAAGAGAAATAAAAGAATACTTAAATCAATGAAGAGATATACCATATTCATGAATTGGAAGGCTAAATATTGTTAAGATTTCACTTATCCCCAAATTGATATTTAAACTCGGTACAATCCCAATCCAAATTCCAGCATTCTTTGTTGTACAGTCATCTGTCACATGTGGAAGTTTCAGCCAATGACAAACTGCATATATGATGGTAGTCCCATAAAATTATAATGGAGCTGAAAAGTTTCCATTTCACAAATACTTACCACTGTTACCATTTAGTGCAGTAACATGCTGTACAGGTTTCCTAGCCTAGGAACATTAAGCTACACTGTATAGAATAAGTGTGGAGTAGTCTATGCCATTTAGATTTGTGCAAGCACACCCTACGATGTTTACACAATAATAAAATACCCTAACAATGCATTTCTCAGAATGGATCCCAGTTGTTAAGCTATGGATGATTGTATATGATAATAAGCTGACCCCCAAATTGTTATAGAAATTCAAAGGATAATAATCATGTAAAATAACAAATTTGGTGAAATTACATTTCCTGACTTTAAGACTTACTTTAAGACTACGATAATAAAAATGTATAGTTAAGATTAGACAAAAAAATAAATGGACCAGAATTGACAGTTTTATAATATATCAATACTTGTATGGTCGATTATTTTTCAACCAAAGCAATTAAGTGGATGAATAAATGTTTTTAGCAAATGATGCACAAACTGTCTCTCTAAATGGATCAAGTTTTACCTAATCTATACTTTACGGTACATACTAATATTACTTTCAGATAGTTTATAGACCTAAACACAAGTTAAAGCTATACAAATTTTAGAAGAAATCACAGGAGACTACCTCTAAAAACTTGAGGTATGCAAATATTTCTCTGGAAGTAATGATAAACCACTAGAGACAGAAGAAAAGAAAAGAAAAATTTATACTGGATCAAAATTTAGAAAGTCTTCTCATGAAAGAAATCATATTAATGCATAAGGAGGCAAGTAGCATTCAGGGAGGAGCAATACTATATATGTTATACATATAATATATGTAATATATATATCTTACATATACTTGACAAAAGATTTCTACCCAACGAATATAAAATAATCACTACATATCGATATTGAAAAGATAAACTAATTAAAGATGTGCAAACGACTTGAACACCTGTTGGAGAAGCAAAAACATCTGCCCACAAAAAATGCGTGTTAAAGAATATTAACATCATTTTTCTTCATAATAACCCCAAACTGACAATAATCCAAGTTGGACAATCCAATAGAAAAATGTATATACAAATTGTAGTGTTTTCAAAATATGGTGTATTTCTTAACATTAAAAGGAATAAAATATTGATATGCATAACACAGTAGATAAATTCCAAACTTTTTTTTTTTTGGTCTGGCAAAAAGAAACAAGCTAGATGCAAGAGACTATATACTGTATAAGTCCATTTACATAAAGTTCAATAAGTACAGCTAATCTACTGTTATAATAGAGGAAATGGCTGCCTATAGAGATTTGGGATTGACTATAAAGGGGCACAAAGGAATGATGTGAGATGATGAATATGCTCTGTATCTTAAGTAGAGTATTGATTAATTACATTACTCAAAATTCAATAGTTTTGTACTTAACATCTTTAATAATAAAAAGAAGCAAACAAAGATGCAATAATGGGCCAGGTTCTGTGGCTCACGCATGTAATCCCCAGCACTTTGGGAAGCCAAGGAGACTGGATCACGAGGTCAGGAGATCGAGACCATCCTGGCCAACATGGTGAAAACCCATCTCTACTAAAAATACAAATATTAGCCGGGTGTGGTGGCGGGCGCCTGTAGTCCCAGCTATTCAGGAGGCTGAGGCAGGAGAATCGCTTGAACCTGGCAGGCAGAGGTTGCAGTGAGCTGAGATTGCGCCACTGCACTCCAGCCTAGGCAACAGAATGAGACTCTGTTTCCCTCCCCCGCCAAAAAAAAAAAAAAAAATGAAATAATGACAAAATTATCTGAATGTACTATAGCTGTCTTTTGATCCCCCCTCAAAAAAAATATTGTCAGATCCAACCAAAAACCTCAATCTCTAGTGTTACTTTCTTTCCCCAATTCTAGTTTGTGTGTGTGTGTTTGTCTGTTTCACAAGGTTACTTGCCAATGTGCTGGATTGAAAATCACACTTAAAATAATTTTAATCCCTGCTCCACTTCATAAACTTCAGTTCTTTTCTCTTCATAGTGTCAGTCTTGCCTATATAAAATAACAGTGTGAAGAAACCGATGGGAATCTTGTTTCCTGAGAATAATCAGGCTCACGAGTGGCAGTTGCTTGTCTGTTCAGGCCCAAGTTCTTATTCCAAAATTGCCAATCAGGGAAGTCATTTCTTTTCCTCAAGGAAAAGCAAGTCAAGAGATATAACATGGCTAGGATTCTAAAGCAAAGAGCATGACTCTTCATATGAAAGTAGATATTAGCAGTCTTAATTCGAAATGGGATGGTTTGGTAGTGTTGAATGGTCACTTAAAGTTTTTGGTCACAGATTTGACGTGAATCCAAACTGTATAGCTGTGCAATTTTTCTACCTCCGTGTTTCTCTGCCCAAATGCAGGCCTAGAAGAGGAGGATATTAGACTTTAACCCAGCTTGGGATTTTGCTGATTGAAGGTGTCAGGGAGATGGGAAAGTAAGTGAGTAATCATATTTTGTTATGATTCTGGATCGTGGAGTCCAACTTACCCCAAAGAGGAATGCAGCGGCTTGGTGGGGTATGAGTGTCAGTGAACAATGAGGTTACGTTATTCGATTTCGGAGTTTGGCTGCTTTAGGAAGGAGCTAATCATTCACTCCACTCATTCTCCTGTTTTTGTTTTTATTTTCTTTTTCTTTTTTTATATCTGTCTAAGGCAGCATGTATTCTTGACGCTTCTTGATCATGAATTAAGCTTTGTGGGACAGTTTCTCTTCTGTAGGAGTAAGAAGAGGCTTGAAAATGTTGAGTGCTGTCCATGATTTACTCTAATTTGGTATTAGGAAACTCCTTGCCTAGCAGATTTAAAGTTCTCCGTTTGTCTGTTCCTTATGTCTATCTCTCAGGTGTCCACAGAATCATGTAAAGAAGAATATTACAATTATATCTTCAAAACCTCAACACTGGAATGTGTAAACTCCAAAATAAAATTTCCTGTTCTTATACTTGCATTAACAGGAATGCATTGAATCACTGAATTATTTTTCGTAACTCCCATTAGAAAAATATTTCATTCATTCGTTCATCTCACAAACTTTCACTGAGAATTTTGTGTCAGGTACTGTGCTAAGAACTGAGACAATCAGAAGCTAATACAGTCTAGTAGAGTTTTGTTACACAATAAAGTTATGTTAACAATTCAGGATAGTAAAAGTTCAAATCAATATAATGTATTACTGTGTAACTATAATAACAGAGTATTTGTTGAGTTGCTCATAGTTTCATTGCCTGGGCTTCAAGGCTCCTATTAATATTTGGGCAGTCAAGGTAGAAATAGTCAACACATTTCTGAATGAATCAGTTTTCAAAAACTGGAGCATGATAATGTACAGGATACATTTCTTAAGGAATATTGGAGTCATTGTCAAATGAGGGCTTTTTGTAGGGAGGGTGGGGAATGAAACGCGTTGTAATTAAGCTTATTGTATGTGTTAACAATTGTCCTAGATAATTATGTAATATTGTCTTCACAGTAATCTCAGATTCTTTATTCCTGTTTTCATAGAAAAACAAGACTTATGCAGGTTGAGGATTGTCCAAATTCATTTAGGCACTGTAAAACCTTGTCTACAAAATGTAAGAGAACAGACACTTCATTCTATCACATTTGTAATTCATTCTGAGGGAGATATTGAGGATTCATATAAAAATAATTGCAGCACCTTAATATATGTTTCAATTTAGAGTTTATAAAGTGTTTTCACATATATTATCTCAGATGATCTTTATAATGACTCTTGTTCTTGGCACTTACATTGATAAAAGTGTTTTGAAAATAAATGAATATCTGGAATCCTTTTGATGACTTCTCGATGGGAGTTAAAGGTAATTAGGTGTATTTTAGAACCAGAATAATGAAACAAGGATCAGAGAGCTTTGTTAAGAAAACACAATGGCGCTGCAATCCCCAAAATATTTCAGAAAGATATTCTGGACCACCTGGTTATTTTTTAGAACTAAGCACAAAAGATTACTTAAGTAGTTTCCCAGGTAGAATAATTTCTCTCCTATGTCAAGCTCACTTAGTGACAGCATTGATCAAGAGGTTTGGCTATAACAGAAAGACATATGTGTTGAAAATCACGAATATTTTGGTGAATGGTGATTTATGATCTGATATCTTAATATGTGGACTGAGTCTTCCTAGGAGTAAAATATTTTAATTTTAAGTATGTTATCACTGTATTACATTAGCTTTGAAAACAAAAACTTTGTATTTGAAAATAATTGTAAACTCTACATGTAAGTACAAAAATGATGAGTTCCATGTGTCCTTCACCCAGCTTTCCTCAATGACAATATCTTACATAACAATAATACAGTGATCAAAACTAGGAGATTGGCACAATGCTACTAACGTAACTACGTATTATATTCAGTTTTTACATGGGTAACCTTTAATTTTATTTATATAAATTTATTCTCTATTTATTAGTTGATGCTTTTGTTGGGGGTAGTTTTAACCTATTCTGCTGAGTTATCATGAGATGCCAACTTTCATATCTATAATCACAAATGGGGAGATAAATAGAAGACTTCTTTCTGGAGAATAAAAAAAAATTTTTACATTTTTCCAAAGGAAAAAAGACACCTTGTCTTCCCTTTTGTGAACTCAGGTAATAGAGAAGTTCTCTTCTTTAGATTGGCTGGTGCTATTCAAGAAGAATAAAAATACAAATAGAAGAATAAAAATACCATCTGCCCTGAATATAATTTGTAAAACAGAATATAATATATTAAAATGCATAATAAATATTTTGTATTGTACAAAACTGTTGAAAAGATTTTTTTTTGGGGGAAAAATTAATGTGTCTAAAATCAACTGATACGGGCACTGCTCAAGTCAGGCAATGAGGCCAGGTTATTTATTTTAAGAGAACTTCACGAGGGGCTTTTGGGAAAGCCAAGTTCCCTTGGTGATTCTTGGTTGGAATATCTGGAGGAGAAAACTGTTAACATCCCAGGACCTTGTGCCTTGGGAAGGAGGCATGAACACTCCACTTTCTGCCTTCCTATAATGATGTCAAATGATTTGCCTCATTAAGTCAGCTGTATGAGAAACCTGGAGCAAACAAATATATATTTAAATTTTCCTCTCTTTTCCCATCGCTAAACACACATGGCTTTTTAAAAATATTAAGAGAAATAATTTCTTAGGATAGATAATTCTGGGCACCCTTATGATATTACACATTGAGGCAACTAATCTGCCTTTGACTAATCTTCCTCATCTCAGATGTCTAATTCTCTATCATTATGGGACTTTTTGCTACTTTTATTATATTTATTACTCTTGCACATATATTTTAAGATCAGAAATAAAGAAAAAAATGGTAAATAGTTGTTTCCTTGGAGGTTTTATAATTTATAGTTGTGTAAAAGGACAAATATAATTTCTTATTTTGAGGCAGAGTCGCTCTGTCACACAAGCTGGAATGCAGTGGTGGGATCTCAGCTCACTGCAACCTCTGCCTCCCGGGTTCAAGCGATTATTGTTCCTCAGCCTTCCGAGTAGCTGAGATCACAGATGCATGCCACCATGTCCAGCTAATTTTTGTATTTTTTTTTTTTTTGGTAGAGATGGGGTTTTGTCATGTTGGCCAGGCTGGTCTCTAACTCCTGGCCTCAAGCAACCCACCCTCCTTGGTCTCCCAAAGTGCTGGGATTAGAGGCTTGAGACAAATATAATTTAAATATCCAGAATTAGCTTTAAAATCACCTATTTGATTAGGACTCGCTTTCAGAATTTCCTTTTCTATATTTTAGCTTGTATGGGGTTTTATTTTTGATCACTTCTCTTTTGTATTTTTCAATAATCCAAACTTTTTATGCCGTGAAATTTTAAGTATATTATTATAAAACAATCATTTTTATTAAGGCCATTCAGTTCACATCAATATAACTAATACAATGAAGAACCTTCTGCATATTAAAACATTTCCCGAGTTCTGGTAAATAGCCAAACAAGGGTTTAGTTCTGGAAACATAAGGTTCATAAGATCCATATTTTTTCATCATAAGCCTTGGCCAATTAATAATAATTATCAGTAGAAATACATTTACATAATATTTGAAGTACCAACGTTAGATCTCTATAACTCATTGATTTATCAGAAAGCCAAATTACTTTTTAAATTTATTTGTTCTGCATTATTTTAAATCTTATCTGAACTCTGAGAAAGTTATTTGTATTTCCACCCTAGATAAAAATATCTTTCTAAAGTGTACATTACATAATAGGAATTATTCTGGATATGTTAATATACAATATAACTCAATCATTCTAAAATCCTCTTATGTAAGTATTCTATTCTCCTTTTTCAGATAAATAAGCTAAGGCAGAAAGAAGAGGTGGATTCCCCTATTGCTTTGGTGAATTTTGATATCTTTCAGCTCCAAGATTCTGAGATTTTATTAAAACAAAATTACCTAATATGAAGAAAAGAGAATGCAAATAATATTGAATGGAACTATGTACTTACCCTATAAGAAACATAGCAGCAATTGCACTTGCTAATGTACTTGCAACAGAGGTAATACCTCTGTTCTCTTTTCAGGAATGTAACTTCTAGTAAAGTAGTCTTTATAATAAAATCCTCTGAAATAGAGGAAGTAATATCTGCCCTCTTAAACTATTTTTTAAATAAGAATTCAATGGAAGTATTTAAAACATAATAGTGGAAAGAGTGAATTTACAATGCAAACAACAGACATCGCTTTCATTCTAGCTTTGCTATTTTCTGCAAGTAATTCACTTACCACTGAGCTTCAATTTCTTTCTTTATAAAACATAAAATGTAAAAATAATGCCAACCTCATAGGGTTGTTTTGATGATTAAAATTAGATAAATGTAAAAAAAAAAGCCTGGGAAATAGTAGAGGATACATTTCATAATAATTACTTTTTTTTTTTTTGAGATGGAGTCTCACTCTTTGGCCAGCCTGGAGAGCAGTGGTGCAATCTCGCCTCACTGCAACCTCCGACTCCCTGGTTTAAGCAATTCTCGTGCCTCAGCCTCCTGAGTAGCTGGGATTACAGGCACACGACACCACACCCAGCTAATTTTGTTTTGTATTTTTAGTAGAGACGGGGTTTCAACATGTTGGACAGAATGGTCTTGATCTCCTGACCTCGTGATCTGCCCGCCTCGGCCCCCGAAAGTGCTGGGATTACAGGCATGAGCTATCGTGCCAGGCCTAATTACTACTTTTTGAAAAATTCATATTATAGTGGCAACACATTAGAGTTGGATTACAAAAGACCTGTACAAATTCATATAATTAGACAGGAAGTAGTTGTTCAAAGTAACATGAAAAATGAGTAAACTTGTCATCCTGCACTTATTTATAATTACAATGTTGGACCTCAAAACTTTGTTATTACCACTTTCTTTTAGGGAAGCTTTATTGCATTTATTCCCACTTTCTTAACATGACTGAGAGTTCTCATCTGGAATAGCACACATGTATTTCTAACCATCGTAGTGAATTAAAATTGGTATTTAATTACCATATAAGTGCATATATTTCGAGCTCAACTTTAAATCCCAAAACTTAGAGAAATGGAATGCATTTTATGTTTTGTAATATATTCCTCTGTGAACACTCTTGCCTCTTATGATTGACTCTGTATCCTTTTTCAATCTTAAATATTTTGACTACATTGATGATTTCTACTTTTACATAAATATTGCGGAGGGCGCTACATTTCAAGAAAATTATGTCTTGAAGGGAGTTCTACAAATGAAAAACTGATGCAGTCTCATGCCAAGAAATACCTGCCATGGAATCTTTTTTGTGTTTGCCAGCTAATATAATTGACTTTCTGATTTGAGGAAAGTTCTCTTAGATCCTACCGCTCAGCCTGAAGAAAATTAAATTTATCTATAAATGGAATGAAAAATGAAAAGACTTCCTTCTCTATTCTTCTTTCCCTCACTAATGTTTAATATTCAAATGAATGTCCCAGAGCAGTATGTCCAACCTAGATTTCATGTGATGAGAGTTTATGTTGGAATTCTGTCAATGCCTTTTAGGTTTTCAGAAAAAAAAATATTGTAGGTTGCTTACATAATACTTTGTTTTACTTTTTGCTATCTTATCTAAAAGAACTTCCTTAATGTGTCTCTTTCCAGTTCATTGGTATTTTGTAATTTCCAGCTTGAATCTCATTTATTCTCTTTTCATTTTTTTCAATCATTACCATGCTGTGGATACATGTAAAAGCATAACTATAAAATCAAATCTTTATGAATCTTTATTATAGCCAGTCTTCTGTTTCTATATTAGAGAAGAAGAAATGGTTGGAAATAAATATAAATATTTTGACTATAACTGGTTGCTAGGTAAACCAGTGAAAGAACTAGACGTAATATTTTATTTATATTAGAAACAGCATTTCTAAAGCAGTGTTTTTTGGTAGACTAATTACTTAACCTGGAAGCTGCACACACGAATTTTATAAAGACAGTGCAACTTCCAAAGAAGGTGCAACTGGGAAAAAATACTGGACTTTAAGTTTAGAGAAACAAGCTTTATTTCTGGTTCGACTACTTGTAACCTTGGCCAAGTTATTTAACTATCCTAGGTCTATATTGTCATATATGTAAGGATACAGTTGGAGTCATAGAAGTCTGAAAATTTGACAGTGCTAAAATTTATAATACTCTTGTTTAATGTTTCATTAATATACACTTATATTACAGTGTTTTACATAGGAAAGGAAATAGAGATTAAAAATTAAATGTCAACTCTTGCTATATATTGGTTGATTTGTTTTATCCTCATTGCCAGATAGACAATTTTTAGAGAAGAGTATTTTATAATCTGTTCAAGGGTACACAGCTAGTAAATTGGGGGACTGCCATTCAAACCTAGGAATTGGTTCTCAAACTCATTCTCTTTCTCCTGTACAGTAGTTTATCTCAAAAGCAAGTGAATATGTTTATTTTGCAATAGAAATTAATATATACTTCAATATATCCATCGGTGTTAGATTAATATATTTGGGTGGTCAGGAGTTAAAAGCCTTTAGCTTCTATTTGCATATTCCATTTCTTAAAGATTGCAGAAGTGCAGGTTTATTAATTAATAAACTTAAATTGACTTATAGGGCTTAAACTAGGTCAGTAATAAGACTTATTCTACAGTCTACTAAAACAGTAACTTTACATTTTAAAAATAATAGAAATTGCATAATTTCTTATCCCACAATTGCAAAGCAAAATTTCTGAGTATTATTTGATAACAAGTCCTTCTGTATTCAGTTAACAAGACAGCTCAAAACTATACCTGATTTATGATACTACAAGCTTTTTCAAATATTGGTCAATTATATGGCTGATTAGAGCCCCAGAAAAGTGGGTATAGACTAAGCATAGCTTCTAAGTAAAATATCATTTAATTTGTTCTGAGTTGAAAAAGAAATGTATTATAACTCTGTATATAAGATTATTGCATCAAGGAAAGGAGTATTCCTTCAAGAATACTTTCGATTAAATTCACTTTATTTGTTTTGTGCCATCCTTTGTCACTGTACTCTGAACCTTGTTAGGAAATTCCTTTGGACACACTGTATGTCCCGAAGCACTTAACATTCCTAAATTGTTTTCTTGGAACTTGCTTTTCATTTCCTCTGCCAGGCATGCCAGTGAATTTGACCTTTGATCTATAAAAAATGCACTTCAAGATAAATGGAGGTGGGAGAATTGTGGTTCCTTTTCACCTTTTATATGTTGAAAAAGTACATTTTTAAAAACATTTTGAGCAAACATACAATTAAACAAAATATATAGTTAGTTAGGTTCATAGCACATCTCCTCCACATCCTTCTTTAGCCAATATATTTTTAGATTAGATTACAGTCAATGACTTATGCATTCTTTTTGTCACCACACAGACAAATAGCATTAATTTGCATTCTTATTTTATATATTCTTCTAGTCATCTTTATTATTCAGAAGGCAAGAACAATTAAGCAAGTAAATATCCTGCTATGTACTTCTAACATTTTTAGTTCATTCTTCAAACAGGACATATATATATCATTGCAGGTATGCATTTAATTATCCTAATTGAAAATAAATTCAAGTCATTTTAAATAATGAATGCATTCATTTGAAATACCCTAAGTAAGTCTCCACTCCATCTATGACTAAGTGACAAAATTTTTGGCCTCTTACCTTCTTCACATATATTCAATAAAAAGAAAACAACAGGCCGGGCGCGTGTGGCTCACGCCTGTAATCCTAGCACTTTGGGGGGCCGAGGCGGGTGGATCATGAGGCCAGGAGATCGAGACCGTTCTGGCTAACATGGTGAAACCCCGTCTCTACTAAAAATACAAAAAAAAATAAAAAAAAATAAAAATATTAGCCGGGCGTGGTGGCAGGTGCCTGTAGTCCCAGCTACTGCTACTGGGGAGGCTGAGACAGGAGAATGACGTGAACCCGGAAGGTGGAGCTTGCAGTGAGCCCAGATCGCGTCACTCCACTCCAGCCTGGGCTACAGAAGAGACTCCGTCTCAAAAAAAAAAAAAAAAAAAAAAGGAAGACAACAAAAATAAAGATTAAATTAAAGAAAAACATAATTGAGTGGCAGCATTTACTAACTTTATTTTACTATATAGGAGTAACATTCAAATTTGTCATTTGTATTTAATGCAGAATTCCTCACTTTACTTGGATTGTGCTTGGTACTTATTCTAAAGTAGAAGTTTAAAATGATTTTACAAATACAGGCTAATATTTCATTCATTCAACATATTTATTGTACATGTATTAATGCTGAACACTAGGGAAGATGTTGGAGATACAATGTAAATAAGACAGAGTTCCACTTTCAAGGCCGCTGATATGATGGTTTGGCTCTGTGTGCCCATCCAAATCGCACTCATCTTGAATTGTAATCCCCGTGTGTCGAGGGAGGGGCATGGTGGGAAGTGATTGGATCATGGGGATCCTTTCTCCCATGCTGTTCTTGTGATAGTGAATGAGTTCTCACAAGGTCTGATGTTTTAAAGCTATTTGGCAGTTCTCTCCTGGCTCTCCCTCTCTCCTGCCACCATGTAAGACATGCTTTGCTTCCCCTTCGCCTTCTGCCATGATTGTAAGTTTCCTGAGGCCTTCCCAGCCATGTGAAACTGGGAGTCAACTAAACCTTTTTTCTTTATAAATTACCCAGTCTCAGGTAGTTCTTTACAGCAGTGTGAAAATGGACTAATAGAGCCACGTATAAGGAAATATGTAATTAACAGAAACCAAAACATTCTGTGATGGGAGTAAGTACAAGATGCTATGGCAGCATATAGGAGACACATGAGGAATCTCATTTGGGTGTGATGGATAAGGTGAAGGGATTTTACATAAGACCTGGAGGTTGAGAAGAAATTAGCCAGATAAAGAAGAATTATGCCAAACGAATAAACACATTAAAACTTTAAGAATTTCTTCAGGTGTACATCAATTCCTCTTTCAGGCCTGAGTCAATAAATGTTATACTGGAATGTACCTTGGAGAGCAGAGCCAACTCTTCACTTCATGATTTAGAACTGTGTTGGTGTGACTTAAGTGAAAGAAGTTAATGCAGTAATCGGAACATTAACCCAAGGAAGATTCTAGGCCTGCCCATTTCCCTGAAGTTTCCCAGTAAATCGTTACTGCATGACTACTCCAGCAATTTCAACAGAAAGCTTTAATAATTTAGATGTTGAATAATATCATAGAAAACTTTATTTAAAACACACGAGATTTCAATTTATAATTTTAAAAATTATTGGTTCTAGCCAGTTTTCTAAATTGCTGAAAAATACAGTAATTGACTAAGTTTGTGAATTTGTTCTCCCATCTTAATAACTAGATTATATTGAACAAATATAATTATATAAGATTATATATAACAAATGATTGTGTGGTGATCAGCTGATATTACTGCCACTATTATAACATGAAATGTTCAATTATTCACAGTTTAATTCTGTCACGTCACAATGACAACCATGAAATGAAAATCATTTAGAAAAATAAAAGAAGTTGCAAAATATGTTTTAGTTTAATTTCTTAAATTAAATTTAATAGGGAGTATATGGAGGGGACTGGGCTGAGGAAATGAGAGTAATAAGGAGTGATTATACTAAAATGTGAAAACGATCTCACTGTATTTCAAACAGTTGCCTATTTGGTGAATAGATTTTGTTATTCCTACAAAACACAAAATAAGACTATGATTTTTATTAGTTTCACTATTTGGAACACTGTAGGAGAAATTATTATGGGCCCCAAAACACTTTGTCACAATTAAAATTGTTCAGGTCAAAGGGAGATAAATCATTGTTGGTAATTGAGTCATTCCATTAGAAGATAATAATTTCTTGATGTATGTCTATTTTACAAAACACACATTCAGGTTAAAAGAGATGTCCAGTCCAGGTGTGGTGGCTCAGGCCTGTAATCCCAGCACTTTGGAAGGCCAAGGTGGGTGGATCACGAGGTTAGGAGTTCGAGACCAGCCTAACCAACTTGGTGAAACCCTGTCTCTACTAAAAATACAAAAATTAGCTGGGTGTGGTGGTGCATGCCTGTAATCCCAGTTATTCAGGAGGCTGAGGCAGGAGAATCGCTTGAACCTGGGAGGCAGAGGTTGCAGTTAGCCGAGATCGTGCCACTGCACTCCAGCCTGGGTGACAGAGTGAGACTCTGTCTCAAAAAAAAAAAGAAGAGATGTTCAGTTTTCAGTTTTACTAACCCCACCAATCAGTGGCACTAGAGATATAGTCAAGGTATTATACTGTAGAATTTCCCCAAGTGACATATGTGTGGAGAATTGAACACCAAGTAGTAAATCAATGGAAAAGTTGCCAACTCCAATTGGAGACCAAAGAATCATTTAATTACCTCTCACAAAACTAATCTGGCGAATTATATATCAAATTGAGAAGGCTATTAATTTGTTATCAATTTGAACAGAACATGGTAGCATGGCATTTATTAGCCAATGGAAAAAAATAATGAATGCTAACTATTCTTCTGTGATGGTTTATTTTAGGTGTCAATTTGATTGGATTAAGGAATACCTAGAGATCTGACAAAGCTTCTGTGTGTTTGTGAGGATGTTTCAAAGAGGAAATTGGAGTGTAAGTCAATGGACTGAAGGGGAAAGATCTGCCCTCCATGTGAGCAGACACCATCTCATCAGCTGGAGGACTGATAGAATAAAAAGACAGAGGAAAACAAAATTTACATGTCCCTCAGAGCCAGGGCATTCATCTTCTCCTGCCCTTGGGTGTCAGAACTCTAGCGTCGCCAGGTTCAGACCCTAAGATTTACACCAGTGCCACCTACCCCACTTCCCCCTGCCCTGGGTTCTCAGGCATTTGGTTTTGGACTGTGAGTTTCATCATTCGCCTCCCTGGTTCTAAGGCTTTTGGTCTTGGACTGATTCATGCAATTGACTTCCCTTGTTCTATTGTTTACAGACAGCCTGTTGTGGGACTTCTCAGTCTCTGTAATCACATGAGCTGATTCCCCGATAAATCCTCTTTCATATATTATCTATATCTATATCTATGTCTTTATCTATATCTAATCTATCTGTTGATATCTCCCATTGGTTCTGTCTCTCTGGAGAACTCTCACTAATACACCTTCCAGTTACTCTATCACCCACCTAGAATTATCCGACTTGCAATACGCTCTGCTTAGGTTTCTCCATAGTAGCCATAAAAGAGATTGATAGGGAAAAGTGCGCTGCATTTTGGTCTGTAAAAATCTTTATCTTGCAAGTTTTATTCTTTAATAAATAATTACTTGTATGACAACTTACATATAATTATAGGTACCTTAAAGACTTCTTAAACTGTACACCTGGGCTGGCAAGATTTCATAGGCTTTAGCATCTGTCCCAGAGTGTTTATTTTAATACAGTATTATGATAGTTGTATTAAAATAAAACAGAATGTGTTATGTAGACCAACAATTTGTACATTCTGCTTTGGGCATGGTCTGACCTACTGGTGTAAGATGCATGTGCTACATACAATTCTTTTTTTTTTCTTTTGAGACGGAGTCTCGCTCTGTCGCCCAGGCTGGAGTGCAGTGGCGCGATCTCTGCTCACTGCAAACTCCGCCTCCCAGGTTCACGCCATTCTCCTGCCTCAGCCTCTCCGAGTAGCTGGGACTACAGGTGCCCGCCACCACGGCCGGCTAATTTTTTGTATTTTTAGTAGAGACGGGGTTTCACCGTGGTCTCGATCTCCTGACCTCATGATCCTCCTGCCTCGGCCTCCCAAAGTTCTGGGATTACAAGCGTGAGCCACCGCGCCCGGCCAAGCTCGTTCTTTTCTTAAGTTAGAGAAAAGTAAGATCGCTAACACCTCCCTTTCAAGGACAGTGTGCAGAGTTCTAACTGACAAATAAAGTTCATTCAGAATTAAGTGGCTAGATACAACTAACTCCTTCCAGTAGAGGTAAGATTGGGACTTCTTGGCCCTGCTGCCACTACAATGTTTTGATCACTCTTACTATGGCCTTTGTGCATCCTGTGAGATGTACTTGATCCATGTGTCACAAGTTAATGGAATCAATGGGAAAGTTGATCATAAACAACTTATACACACTGGTAATACTGACCATTTACTATGGTAGCCTAATGATAGTACTAAACAGACAAAGCCCAGAAACTGCTGCAAAATTCAACATTTATTTCAAAATCTAAGAGTCATTATAAGAAGCCAGACAACTTTAGCAGGTATATTTGCAATCTACTTTGTAAAGGCTGATTTTGCGTTTAGATCAAATTGCTTGCTTTTAATTCCAATTGTCTTGTGCACATATGAAAACGGAAGCAAAAGCTCTTATGTTTGTGCCATTAACAGTAGGAAAATTTTAGGTCAGGCACAGTGGCTCACTCCTGTAATCCCAGCACTTTGGGAGGCTGAGGTGGGCGGATCACTTGAGGACAGGAGTTTGAGACACAGGCTGGCCAACATGGTGAAACCCCGCCTCTTCTAAAAATACAAAAATTAGTAGGGTGCCATGGCAGGCACCAGTAAGGTCAGCTAGCTACTCAGGAGGTTGGGAAGGTAATCGCTTGAACCCACGAGGCAGAGGTTGCAGTGAGCTGAGATAATGCCCCTGTACTCCAGCCTGGGCAACAGAGCGAGCCTGTCTCAAAAACAGCAACAAAAACAGCAACAACAAAAAACAACAAAACACATACACACACACAAAGTAGGAAATTTTCCCAAATACTGAAATAATACAAATTTCATATTGGTGTCATCAGATATTTCAACTAGAATATCAAGAAAGTTAATTCAGATAAAGATGATATTATTTCATCCAATTTATGTATTCTATGTAAAGGTTTAGAAAATTCATTAGGTAAAAGGTGAAATATATGACATTATTTTGAATGTTAATATCAACTAACATAACATTCAAAATTTAAGATAATTTATTTGAAGTGATGGTGTGAATATGATATTTGGTAGAGCAGAGTAGGGAGACAAATGAAGGATCCTACTAATTAAGAAAATCTAAGAAATAGAAATGTACTTGGAATTGGTTGTGATGAATCCCTAATTTATAACTGGGTGGAAGCTAGCTATAATATTACACCCATTGAAAGAGAAGTTGAAGTGCCAATATATGCAACTATTTTTGTACATACATGATGAAAATAATTTTTTATAATGAAGTTGATGTTGAATACAAAAGAATACTTTAACATTGCAGACTGTGTGACATAGCCTTCTTTTATGAATTAATTTTAAACATGTGAAACTTTGAAATCTACTTTGTAAATCAACATATATGTACTACAAAGATTTTTAACATTTTTGGCATATAAGTCTAATTTTGTTTGCATTTTTTAAAATTTCTTTGATTTATTGAATCAAAATATTTACAAATAGAGTACCAAATGACTAGCTTTTAAAGCTCTTATTGAATCAAAGGTCCTGTTAAAATAAACACGCAAACAGGAAAACATTGAAATGTATCCCCACAAAAGTTAAGGGAGGAATGGAACAAATTAGATGAAGAGAGCTTACACAGTGTTTAAGATTTATTTTTGTAATTGCTCCTTAGAATATTTCCACTTGTAGAAGTTTCTTTTGATTGCATTCCTATTTTTAATTTGAAAAATTTATATTCTGTAGAGGAAAGGATTGAAATTAAGAAGCCTTACAATTTCGCAGCACCTAAGTTTGTCAAGTCATTCAAAACAAACATAAATGACGACATTATTTAATGAGTTTTATTTTGCAAAAATATTTGTCAAAGAAAGGTACTTAATAAAGCAAAAATACAATACATGTAAAAACTCATGGTTTAAACTGTGCACACATTTAATTAAAAAGACCCCAAAATTAAAAATTGAGAAATTTTATTTTACAGCCTTTACTCTGATCTTGCTAGGTAGCAAAACATCTATCGAAAATGTACTTTGTCAACCAGGCGCAGCACTTTGGGAGGCCGGGGCCGGCGGATCACTTGAGATCAGGAGTTTGAGACCGCCTGGGCAACACAGTGAAAACCCGTCTCTACTAAAAATGCAAAAATTAGCAGGGCACGATGGCAGGTGCCTGTAATCCCAGCTGCTCGGGAGGCTGAGGCAGGAGAATTGCTCGAACCCAGAAGGCGAAAGTTGCAGTGAGCCAAGATTACAGCACTGCACTCAAGCCTGGGTGACAGAGGGAGACTCCATCTCAAAAAAAAAAAAAAAAAAAAAGGAGAATGTAACTTGACTTGGCATTTAAAATACTATAATCTCCAGAGAAGAGTCCATTGAAAAATGTCAATTTCTCTTGACAGTGTCAACTAGTGATGAAGTATATGATCTCTGTGTTCTGAAGAGGCTATGCATTTAGAAGTCTAGAACATTCTAATTTTTCCAAAGGCAACAGTGCATATTATACACTGGATGTGTTAGTGGGATCCATTAAAAAATATACACAATCTTATGTATTTTTAAGCATTTTTGAAATTAAACACAGACAGAAATGTGCACAAATTGTAAGTATACAGCCTAATGAATTTTTACGAAGTTAGTACGTCTGTGTAACCAACACCCAGATCAAACACAAAACATGACCAATATCCCAGAAGTCCTCTGGTATCGCTCTTCAGCTAATTTACCTGCACCCTTAGGGTAACCTAACAGCACACTTTTCATGTGTGTTGTCATGGGCAGATTTTTAAAACTTTATTAAATCACCTCATATGACATGCCCTGAATTATTTCACTCACTATTTTCATTGAGATTAAATTACATTGTTATGAGTATTGTTAGTTTTAATATTCTCATTCCTGTATAATATTCCATTGTAAAAATAAATTACAATTCATTTATACATTCTACTCTTGATGGACATTTGGGCTACTTCCAATCTGAGGCCATTGTCTGTAATGCTGATATAAACATTTGGGCACGAGTTTTTTAGGCTTTTATCCATATTCCTAATGCAGACTTTCAAAATCTCATTTTATTTTTTAAATTCAATTTAAATAAATTAAATCCTTGATTAAAGTAACCTCTCTCTCTCTTTTTTTTCTTTTCAATGTATACCAGGACAGTCTAATGCCTTAAGTAGGTTGATAAACATTTTGCACTTTTCTTTTTGTAGGCTTCTTCTACTTGTGTTTGTTTTTATAAATATCCACCCATTTATTCATTTTCTTCTGCCCCTAAATGGTATCCAGGGCAATCACCATATAATTGTGCGACCACTTATGGAACACTTTGCTATTACTCTTATTCTCAAACTGATTGTTGTAATAATTTTGCAGAAAAAATATCATCTGTCAGTGTAAATATCAAAAATACTATGCTCATTTCAACCTCATTTTAGAGTTTTTTCTTTGGAACAAGGTGGGTTATAAATAAGTAAATTACTTATACAAATAATCTGTCCCAAAGTATACTTTACTGCAAGCAGCAAAGTTTAGGTGAGACAATTAAATTGTGGTTTCAAAATTCTTTACACAATATTTTAGAAAAATACTTACTCTTTCACAAAATATATAACAATATATAGACTAGGTATCGAATGCCTTGTGTGAGATTAATGGGAAATTGGGAGGGTTTTTAATTTTATTGTTATTATTATACATCAAGTTTTAGGGTACATGTGCACAATGTGCAGGTTTGTTACATATGTGTCCATGTGCCATGTTGGTGTGCTGCACCCATTATTCTTCTGAGCAGCAGCAGGGCATTTTATTGAAATGAGATCAGTTATTTTGATGCTACACTTTATATTATCTATTTTAGCATATTTACCTCTTTGAAATATGAAATTTCATATTGGAAATCCTATGAACTTCTTGGAAACATTAAGGACTCAGAAAGTAATCCGTTTTTTATAGATATTAGAAATATAATGGTGATTAGCAATAAACTACCAGTAATTGATGAAGTGTAGAGAGAATTAAGCCAACCTAATATTGCTTAACTGTCATTTTGTATGCCTGAACTATTGTGTGGTTAGTGGTATTTTCTTTGTTTCTAAATTTTGAGTAAATCAATTTTAACCTCTGTATTATTCAATAAATTGCAGGTAAGCTTAGATATATTTAGCCATTTTAATGTAAATACAAGTTATGAAATAAAAGAGCATTACATAAAAAAATTAATGTCCTGATACATGAACAAAATGGAGTGAAAAATTTTTAACAAATAAAATCAAGTAGATTTAGACCTAACACATCTTAAAAGCAATAGCAATAGCAGCAATAAGAACAATATTAATATCCAGTGCTTTTGTGATCATTATTGTGGTAAAAATATATTTAAATAAAAGAAAAAAAATACCCAAATGCTTAATGGGGGCATATAATCTGTGTACTGAGACTGGTGGTAATCCCTGCTTATTCATTCATTGACTCATTTTATCCCAGCAAAAACTGAGATTTATGGAGATTAAGTACTTATATAATGTTACACAGCAAGTAGTAGGAAACCTGCAATTGGACCCTAGACTGTCTAATTTAAATGTGTGTCCTTTTAACCATTCTATTGGCTCTCATTAGAATGAAGAGGAATCTTTAACAAGAAATAATAAAAGAATGAGTGTTTATTCTGTAGTGCCTTTATTTTGTTCTTCTCAAATAATTGTATATGTTATAAAGTGTCCATCATACAAAAAGGGATCTATGAACTGATTGCCTTAAATTACAGTGGCAGACACATTTTCTTTTTGTCCACTTTGAGGTGACCGGGTGTGCACTATCCCTCAATGAGCTGTGAACAGGCCTACTGCTGTTTCATAATGTGCATTTGGCTTTCCTGGCCCTACCGTGAAGATCTTTTAAATCTCAGTTTTCTTCCAAGTGTCTCTCATTGTTATTCTTATTACACATTTTTCACTGCCTTCTACTTACCACCCACATCAAGGTCAAATATCTTTCTAACCCACTGCTGTGCTTTTGCTTCAGCCTACATCATTTCACTCATTCCTCCTACCTGCTTTCCTAATGTCTCTTTTCATTTTAAACATTGCATCTTCCACCTACCTACTCAAAGATTTGAAGATTCCCTTGGAGGATTCTAGCTACTTGTATATACATAGGTAAGTTTTTCCAAGGCAAACTTACTCTAAAAAATGAGAAGTTTGCTTTTTCAATCGTGCATAGGCCTAATATTCTATACTTATACTTTTCTAAATGCAAGTATAAAATAAGAATACTTCCTTATAGAGTTTCATCCAGAAATTATTAAATTATTCTTCATATGATTTTGAATACTCATGATTCTTCATACCTTTATAATTAAGAATAATAATTATATTACCATATTTATGCATTAGTAGGCTTTATGCTAGTTTGTAATTTTTGTATTACCCTCTTATTAGCTAGCAAGTAAGAAATCTTGAACTTCACGGATTGATATGTCACTCTATATTATATTCAAATTTAAAAATGTTTTAGTACAAACAAAAAGACATATTCTATAGCACATATTTTATTATTTAGTAAATTCATTCATTCATTCATTCATTCATTCAACAAATACAATTTGGCACCTACTATGTGCCAGGTAATACAATTTGCACAAGGACTACAGTGCTTTGAAGGCCATGGAAAGTCTCAGTTTTTATGAAGCCTACAGTCTAGTAGACTAAATAGTAAAAGTGTTAGCAAAAGACAAAGTAAATATGTTTTAGAGGTACTAAAGTTTTTTATTTTTGTTTTTGTTCTTTTTTTTTAGTTAATGATTAGTGGCTCAAGGATATAAATAAAAAGAAGGGGGTGGATGTTAACAGTGGTGGGATCAGGTACAAATATGTTGGTCCTTAATTTCATACACAGTACTTGAAATTTGAAAGACCTACCATATCACTGCTACATCAAAATAAACTTTATGATGTTTGCCAGCAGTATCTATTGTGAGTTTCCTCCCACACCTGCTGTTTCACTTATTTTAGGCACTGTACTTTGCCCTTCAGCACTGAAATAAGTGTTGGGAGACTCAGCATTCAGTCCAATCCTTCCTTCACCCACCTAACTTACATGGACAAACAATTAGACTGTCAAAAGAATGCATTATTCATGAAATGAGGGATTTAGACTAGTCATAGTTCTTAACATGGGTCCAAAGACTCTAAAATTTGTGAAAACTATGAACTTAGATTAAGAAAAATTATATATTTATTTTCAAAAACCTCTAACAAATTCAGCTTTTCAATGATGAATAACTTTAATAGTAACAGCATTTCCTATAAATACTTCACCAATAGAAGTCACAGATATCTTGTATTACATTCGTGTTGTTATAGATATCTCAAATTATTATTTAGTCCCATCATTATTGAAAAATTATGGCAATTATTAGATCTTCCTATTAAAGGCCTTAATAAAGAAGTACATGTATTACCAAATCAAAAAAATTATTTTAAATACTGTAATGGCACAATTTTAACAAAATTTGTTTCCTGTATAATCATATGTGTTTTATTTTGTGAAATACAAAGATCAGGATGCTGTATAAAAATGATTATATGAAATAAAATACACAGATATAAATTTAAATATGCATATTCTGTTTAAAAATTTCAGTTAGGGTGGAACTGCACAGAGACTGATTGATATTTGAACTGAGAGCTAGAGAATGTGGGGCAGTGAATCCTAAGAAAAGTGAAGGAGACCCCAGGGCTAGACAAAAGTCCCAAACTGAAAAGAACTTGGTTAACATACATGAGAGGCAGAAAAAGAAAATGAGTGTGGCAACAAGTAGTTACATGTTTTTTTCCAGCCATTGCTCAGCTGCATGGATCCAGGAGTGGAATTGATGAAAAGATGAAAGCAAACTATGACTGGGTTTCAGCTGAGAGTTTGACAGTGGGAGCCTATGTGCTAGGCATTGATGACAATGTGTACCATGGAAATTAAGCAAAGTAAGGAGAAATACGAATATTGCAAGTGGAGAGATTGAAAAGGATTAGTGAGAAGATGGTGAAATTGATGGGTTGCAGGTTATAGTGAGATCTGAGGATGGTTGGAGCTGGATATTAGAGGTAATATGTAGGAAGCCTATTGTAGTAGTACTAGTAAGAGATAACAGTGGCTATGGAAATGCAGAGAAGTATATAATTCAGGATATTATAGTGTTATTATTGTTAGAATACTGGAAAATAAGCTCAGTGAGATAAGTTAGCTCAGTGAGGTAACTTACTTCAGTTATTCCCTCTACTTGGAGTAAAAGGTTCACTGCTTTATTTCTAGTCAATAGAATTTTTTCTAGAACACAGAAGATAATAAATATTAAAAATTAAATAAATGATTATATGTGAGATCAAGATGCATAATGACTTCCAGGTTTCTGAATGGATACAATTTTTAAAATAGGAAAGAGAGATTGTATAACAGATTTGTAACAGATTTGTGTTTTTTTCTTAAAATTATTATGAATCATACATATTATAATCATCTTCCTTATCAATAACAATGGTTTTTGAGCATCTATTACAGTAGAAATATTGTGACCAGTACTGTAAGAAAAAAAGGATGAGATATACGATTCTTTATTTAATAAAATTAAGAGCATTTAAGGACTTAGTTAAACTGTAGGCATATATGGTACAAAACAATAATAGATTCCCCCCACACATACAAAACTAAATATTTACAGAGAATGCTGAAATATTTTCAGTGTCTTAATTGAAAATTGCTTTGAACTTTGAATTCCATTGCCAGCCTAACTATCAACCAAGTATGAGCAAAACAACAACATATTCAGAATACAAGATAAACGAAGTCTGTACTCTCTTAAAGTATTATTTGCAGGTATACATTAGCAAAACCCCAAAATAAGTTACATAATCAATAAACTACAATCAATAAAACTCAAAGCAATTAACAAAAATCTCTGATTTATTGCCTTCTTGAAGCGGAAGAAGTTTGTCTCAAATTGTTATTTTAACAAATACTATCAATGAGCAATAAGTCAACTGAGTGATATGTTGGAGATAATTGTTTTTGTTATATCAATAATTAAGAAACAAAGCAAAATCAAAGACAATTAACCATTCTAGGAAAAATAAACTGCTGTAATAGAAAGCTATAATCCCAATAAGAAGTAAACAAAGCATAACATTATTTGGAACAAGTTAATAAAAAACAGAAAAAGATAATTGGTTTTGATGATTAAAACATTTTATTTGTGACATTAGATTTATCAATGTGGAATTATTTCATATTCTCTTCAAATTATGCTCCACTAGTGATGCTGTTATTCAGAATTTTAATATTGGGTACACTTGATATTGCAAAAACTGTTTCTTATTCCATTTAATAATGAAATATCTTCAAGCATAGCATAATTATCCCACTAAATTGGAGGTTTTTAGAGGACAGAGATTCTGTCTTGTTAACTGCTGTATGAATATCACCAAGAGCAGTATTTACCCTGACACACAGTAGGCACTGCATAAATATTTCTTGATAATCATGTGACAACACATATCTGTTATTCACTTTGATAGTTCTGGGAAGGGGAGGTGAAAGGAAATATAGGAACATAATTTGTTACATGTATTCTTTGGTAAGAGCAATAAAAATCATAATAACTACTGTAAAAAATGAATGAACAGGAAACAGCTCCTATCTTCATGGAACTTACAGTGCAACCAGAGGCCATACATAAATAATTGAAAAAATAAAATGTGACAGGTCCTGCGATGCTGACATTAACAAAATATAATGGCAAAAATATAAAAGGAAACTTTAGTTCATTTGAGAGAGGCTAAGATGGCTGAGAAAGGGAAATACCTGTGATGGATCTTGATCATAAAAAATGATGAGCTCATGTCCTTTGTAGGGACATGGATGAAACTGGAAACCATCATTCTCAGTAAACTATCGTAAGAACAAAAAACCAAACACCGCATGTTCTCACTCATAGGTGGGAATTGAACAATGAGATCTCATGGACACAGGAAGGGGAACATCACACTCTGGGGACTGTTGTGGGGTGGGGGGAGGGGGGAGGGATAGCATTAGGAGATATACCTAGTGCTAAATGATGAGTTAATGGATGCAGCACACCAACATGTCACATGTATACATATGTAACAAACCTGCACATTGTGCACATGTACCCTAAAACCTAAAGTATAATAATAAAAAAAATAAAAAAATAAAGGCAATTAAGTGCTAAAATTGCATGCGGGGGATAAAAAAAAAATAAGTAAGGATCCTTTAAAAAGTTGGGGATGGAAGGTGGTGAAGAGAACAGCAAATCAAAACGAATATCACAGGGAAACAGCACAGCCTATAAACAGTTTGGTGTGGAGGAAGGGCTGGACAAAAGATTGGAGAGGTTGCTGAGGACTTAGCCAGCACATGAAAAGAGTTTAGACCTTACTCTTTGTACCTATTGCACAGATACAGTTTTCTAAAAACCTGTGAACTTACTGATTTAAAAAAAAATCATTGCGAGAGATGTTACTGAAGAAAGGCAACTTAGAAAATGAAGGTAAAGCTCATTTGGAATAAGGGTGAGAATAGAAGGCAGATATTTAGCCAATCATGGAATGAGAGATCACCTTCTCAGAATAGTGGCTCTAAATAATCTTTCATATAATAACAGTGCTGTATGTGAAGAACAGCTTTTTTCCTTCCAACAAAACACAAACAAAATACCACATATGTAGAACAAAGACAAATTATTAAGGATAGCTGCTCATAGGCCCCAGTGGCTCCTGACGCTCAATTTTATTGCATTTATTCTTCCTTAAACTCCTCTGTAAACGTGAGATTGTAGGGCATTCATGTTGAATAGCTCTTCCTTTTATCAATTGTATTATAAAAGTACAAACTATCACTAAAAATTAAAGAAGAAAGGAAGGAAGAAAGTCAAAAAGAAAGGAAAGATACAACAAAAGAAGAAAGAAAAAGATCAAATTGATTAATGTGCCAGGAATTCCTGCACATTGCTGTACTTAAGTGTTTATTGGCAGAAAGGCAAATGTGCATCTTGCTTGCTTTCATTTTCCCAAAACACAACTTAATTAATGTTGTCATATAGCTCCTGGTAATAGACTCACACCGAAACAGTTCTCCCACGCCACAAGATCAATGGAACCCTGGAAGCTACAAGAGAAAGAAATTAGAATGTCATCAAATTTGTGAAGCTCATAAAGAAAACACATTTGCCCTTCATGTATTTTTAAAGAGATTCTTGTTTCATTACATCTTATAAATGGTTTCTCGGTTTAGCATAGCAGATAGAATTGAATTTTGGTGGTATCCCATTTTTCAGAATAACAGAATACCATTCAGTTTTAATAAAGATGTTAGTGGTGATATTATTATGTTTAGGTGTCCAGTTATTCTATAGGGACTTTGCAGTTCTGAGAAAAAATCTTGACATATGACCTCATTTATTTGCCTCATTTTCTTCTTTCCTAAGTCTTTAAGACTCAAGAATAAAGTCTGTTGTCAAAAAAAAGAAAGATGATTTTTTTTCAATCAGCTATATCTCATGTTTTGGATTGTGTAACAGAAAAAAACTGATAATTTAGAATAACACTTTGGAATATGCATTCATGTAAATCTGTTTTCTTCTAGACTTAGTAATTTTTAGATGAAAATACTGGTTTATTAATTATAACTTTGGGATCAAACTATCAGGACTGAGAGAACTGAGGTTTTTTTAATAATGCTTATGTAAATAAAAAAATTGCATCTCCCTTATTTCATATGTATTGATTTATTGCATCACATATTCATGTTGATTTTCAACTTTAGGTATTTGCTATTTGCTTTTTCAATATGGAGTCATTCCAGAGCAGAATTAGTCAAAACATGAATAATTTGTCACAAAGTTCTATTTTTTCTTTGTTTATTTTCATATTTTATGATTTTGACATCACATACCATGTGAGAAAAAAACAGATTTAACTTATTAGGAAGTTTATATTTTTGGTGTGTTTGAAAAACTAGCATTGTTGGACTCAATATTCTCAAATTTATTGAAAACTTTATTAAAATAATTTAAAACATGTGATTTTGGTATGTAAAATTATTAATAGTTTTAATAATTACTCTACAGAAATGTGATAGGCCTATTATATCCGTGGTTCTGAGAGTTCTTAAATTGATTGGAAGACCTAGCCTGAGGTCAAGAACTCCACATATATTTTGATATTTTGGATTTGTAATATAACAACAATAGCATTACATGCTCATTTAAAAAAATCACTACCCAGATTTGTAAACTCCAGTTTCTTTATCCAATGACGAGTTTTAGTGGGCTATAGGATTTTTAATAATAGATTTTATGACCCTGTATCTACATATCCTGCTCAGGCTATTAAACTAGTTTTAATTCACACTATCAGTACAATTTAGAAAAGGCAAATGGTTCATTAACTTTCTTACTTCCAATGTAAAATTAAGATTCCTTATTTCCTTTCTATTCTAAGTAATGATGCAAAACTTCAAGAGAGTTTGCTAAAGCTATTTTGGTTATATTGAAGGAATGTTTCAAGAATTTAGTACCAGCAACCAATTTTAAATAGTTCTAGCATCTCTGCAACATAGATGAAAAGGAGTCACCATTAAAATGATCAGAAAAATATGTGCCCTTGATTAATACTTGCTATTGTTCGTTTGATATATTAAATCAATATTTTGTCAGAGCAATTAAATTCAAGTTTTCATAGTTTAGTGTGAATAAGAAAAGTGACATCAATAATTAATGAAAATTACATTGTGTTAATGAATTGCAAAATTGCTTATTTCTGTATGTAATACAAATTAATGCCTAAATATCCAAATGGCTAAATTATTCTCTTTTATGAGACTATGTGAGTACAATAGATGTAGTTCTGATTTTTCTGAGCATGACAAAGTACAAGAACAAAAAAAAATTATTCTATGCATATGTATGTATTGTCTACATAATATGGATTATAGACAGAAAACATACTTCTTAATTTTCCGGAACTACTTAATAGATATAGTTAAGAAATATAGTAATGTTAAAAACTTAACAAATATGAGTGTCCTTTCCTATTTTATCCACCAAATGTATTTATATTATATCCATAAATTTGGCTCAAAACTGGACCAGTTTCAAGAGTAATCAAGAACTAGACAAATAGCATTTAGCTGAAGTTTTGTGATGAAGATTCAATTACTTTTGCAGTATTGGTAAGCTATCCAAAATCTTGGCACTAATTTAAAATTTTAGCAAGTGTAATTCAGCCAGCCTAATTTAAGTAAATTACAAATTAGTAAATTTGTAGTATTGGTAATGTGGACCATTTTCACCTCATATGAGCCTTCTGCTAATTCTTATATATCATTTGCTGTTGACTTATTTTTGGTTAAAAGTGCTTCAGAGTAAATGTATGTATGTGTATCTGTGTGTGTGTGCATGCACACATGTCAAATGATTCCATATTATTTTGAGCATCTCTTTCATGTAGCAATTTTAAATAGGTTAAGGGATTAGATAGTCTCAAGTATTTCACATATCAAAGAATGTTGCCACAACCTGGACTATTCATGGCAAGGATAAATAACACAAAATTACATAGGGTACACGGAAGTGGTTTGTAATACACAGAAAACGACATCTGTAAATGATTTTAGAGACACTCTGTCCTGTATAAATTGGAAATTCAGAGAAATATTTTTCTTATAAAATCTTGGAATACATAAAAATAATCAAAAATGCTGGAGAAGATACGGAGAAAAACAGGAAAGTGTTGAACTTGATGGCCTATATTTATTTTACTGTCATGCCCATGACAAGTACATGGCTAATCATTGGGAATAATAGCAGCATTTACTAATAGCACTGAATGAGTAAGCACATATTTTGTTCTAGGCATTTTAGTAAACACTTTACATATATTATCTCATTTAATCTCACAGAACTCCCATAAGATACATGTTATGATTATATCCACTTTACAGATAAGAATACTAACACAAAGAGCAGGTAAGTATTAGTTATTTATAGTGCCTGGAAGCCACTGTTTACATTCGAAAAAATATAGTATTCAATAGAATGTAAATTTTTCCCTCTAGTGTTACAGGAGAAGCAGCTCTACCAAGGTTATAGCTAGTAAGAAAAAGAAAATGGAAGTGAATTTGTGAAGTCAAACTTCTGAGTGTTTTTAAATACTTTATCCATGCTATATAATATTGCTGTTCTCGTGATAGTGAGTGAATTCTCATGAGATCTGATGGTTTTATAAGGGGTTTTCCCCCTTTTGCTCGGCACATCTCCTTGCTGCTGCCATGTGAAGAAGGATGTGTCTGCTTTCCCTTCTGCCATGATGTTGTTTCCAGAGGCCTTCCCAGCCATGCAGAACTGTAAGTCAATGAGCCTCTTTCCTTTATAAATTACCCAGTCTCAGCTATTTCTTCATAGCAGCATGAGAACAGACTAATACATATACAATCTATCAATGTGTGTATAAATCTACCAATGTTGTTAAAAATCACTACAGTTTTTTCTTTCCTATCACAACCACTGTGATTATTAAATTGAATAATCCTATTGTCTGTCCATTTGACCATTAGTTTATTAAGTTTATTCTAGTAAATTATAGCTCATCCTTCATATGTCATTTTGAGCATCTCTTTCATAAAACAACTTTAAATATTGGAAAAATTAGTTTATGTATTCATAATATATTTATGTCTACATGTATATGGATTATGAGAGATAAATGGTTTTCTTTTTTAGAAACAGATTGGCATGGTAACTAAGCAAATAGCAAGAAAAAATAATTATTAAGAAGTCTATTCATGACTATATAATTGGAGGAAGGAAGTTGACAAGAAAAATAATAAATACATGTGTGGACCATCTTTCTTCTGAAGATCTAATTTTTACTGAAATCTGAAAACAGAGGTGTGTTACTAGGTCAATAACCTACTGGATGTGGTATACAGAAGGAATAAATCATCACAATTAAGATAAATCATAAATGGCTGGGCGCAGTGGCTCACGCCTGTAATCCCAGCACTTTGGGTGGCCGAGGCGGGCAGATCATGAGGTCAGGAGATCGAGACCATCCTGGCTAACACGGTGAAACCCCATCTCTACTAAAAAATACCAAAAAAATTTAGCCGGGCATGGTGGCGGGTGCCTGTAGTCCCAGCTACTCAGGAGGCTGAGGCAGGAGAATGGCTCGAACCCGGAAGACGGAGCTTGCAGTGAACCGAGATCTCACTGTGCCGGGAATTGGTGGGTTCTTGGTCTCACTGACTTCAAGAATGAAGCCGCGGACCCTCGCGATGAGTGTTACAGTTTTTAACGGCGGCGTGTCCAGAGTTTGTTCCTTCTGATGTTCAGATGTGTTCGGAGTTTCTTCCTTCAGGTGGGTTCGTGGTCTCGCTGGCTCAGGAGTGAAGCTGCGGACCTTCGCGGTGAGTGTTACAGCTCTTAAGGCGGCGCGTCTGGAGTTGTTCCTTCCTCTCGGTGGGCTCGTGGTCTCGCTGGCTTCAGGAGTGAAGCTGCAGACCTTTGCGGTGAGTGTTACAGCTCATAACAGCAGTGTGGACTTAAAGAGTGAGCAGTAGCAAGATTTATTGCAAAGAGCGAAAGAACAAAGCTTCCACAGCGTGGAAGGGAACCTGAGCCGGTTGCCACTGCTAGCTCCGACAGCCTGCTTTTATTCTCTTATCTGGCCCCACCCATGTCCTGCTGATTGGTAGAGCCCAGTGGTCTGTTTTGACAGGGCGCTGATGGGTGCGTTTACAATCCCTGAGCTAGACATTAAAGTTCTCCACATCCCCATCAGATCAGTTAGATACAGAGTATGGACATAAAGGTTCTCTAAGGCCCCACCAGAGCAGCTAGATACAGAGTGTCAATTGGTGCACTCACAAACCCTGAGCTAGACACAGGGTGCTGATTGGTGTGTCTGCAAACCTTGAGTTAGATACAGAGTGCTAGACACAAAGGTTCTCCACGTCTCCACCAGACTCAGGAGCCTAGCTGGCCTCACCTAGTGGATCCCGCACCGGGGCTGCAGGTGGAGCTGCCTGCCAGTCCCGCGCCGTGCGCTCGCACCCCTCAGCCCTTGGGCGGTCGATGGGACTGGGCGCCGTGGGGCAGGGGGTGGCGCTCGTCGGGGAGGCTGGGGTCGCACAGGAGCCCATGGAGGGGGTGGGAGGCTCAGGCATGGCGGGCTGTAGGTCCCGAGCCCTGCCCCGCGGGAAGGCAGCTAAGGCCCGGTGAGAAATCGAGCGCAGCGCCGGTGGGCTGGCACTGCTGGGGGACCCAGTACACTCTCCGCAGCCGCTGGCCTGGATGCTAAGCCCCTCATTACCCGGGGCGGCAGGGCCCGCCGGCTGCTCAGAGTGCGGGGCCCGCCAAGCCCCGCCCACCCGGAACTGCAGTTGGAACGCAAGCGCCGCACGCAGCCTCGCTTCCGCTCGCGCCTCAACGCGCCTCTCCCTCCACACCTCCCTGCAAGCTGAGGGAGCCGGCTCTGGCCTTGGCCAGCCTAGAAAGGGGCTCCCACAGTGCCGCGGTGGGCTGAAGGGCTCCTCAAGTGCCGCCAAAGTGGGAGCCCAGGCAGAGGAGGTGCCGAGAGCGAGGGAGGGCTGTGAGGACTGCCGCACGCTGCGCTGTCACCTCTCAGCACCACTACACTCCAGGCTGGGAGACAGAGCGAGACTCCGTCAAAAAAAAAAAAAAAAAAAAAGGTGAGTCACAAATACAGGTGGTATTTAAACAGGTATCTCACTTGGATTATCAAATGAGATATTTGGTCAAGGCAGATACAAAACAGGTCACGTTTGTAGGTAGAATTTGGGTAAATGAATAGAACTTAAGACATAATCAAGCAAATAATAAGGTCCTGGGTTAAAATTTCATGTGACAGAAAAGAAAATTCTTCTCAGAATCCAGACAGTACTGTGAAGGGAAGGACATAATCCCAAACTTCTTAGATCATTAGAAAAAACGCGTACAGTCCTCAAAGGTAGCAGTGAAAGAAAATGGGAGAAATCACGTGAGTATTGTAACAAGCACTGGGCAGAGGCCCAGAAAATGAGGGAAATGAACCCTAAGAACTGAGATCTGTTGTTCAACAGGATTACTGTGGTAGTTATTGGAAGGCTTGGGTGACCTTGTTTGAGAAGATATCTCAAATAGATAAAATAAGTTGAATTATTTGAGTGACAGCATATTCTCGTTTAGCAGATGTTAGAAAGCTTCTTATAAGACACTCATCCATAATTTGTACTTCATCATGTGTAACCAGGTTTCTAATACTGAGCATCAGGCCTTGTCCAGGAAGAGTAATCTCTTTTAAAACCTTTTTTTGTTCTAGGAAAAGAAATTTAAGTTAGATTATTCTTACTTATGTCCCTCTTTTAAGGAGCTACCTTCTAAGTTTTGAGAGCCGCTTAAATATGTGATATCATAAGGAGAAAATAAAAATAACTCTTTATGGAAAAAGATTTTTATGAGTGCTTTTGGAAGCTGTTCTTTTAGGTCTTTGTTGGTCATTGTTCTGTGCCATTCTTTTTTGAGGAGATCTCTTGTCTACAGGGATAATTTCATTTCAATATTTCACCTAGTCGGCCTGAAGTGCTGATTAAACATTTCAAATTTCATAATAAAATATTAACCATATTCGTTAATCTGATTGTTCTTTAGGGGATAAATATGTACTAGTTTGGAAACATGGAATCATTGCAGTCCATATACTTTACAGAGAATATGCCACTATCTTGATGCTCAACATTTAATAATCATTTTAGATAAATAATTAGGAGAATAGCTTAATAGCCAAGTTATTTTCAAAAATTGTGAAATGTATTCTAATATCTCTGTAAATTCTTGTTGGAAATATCTTTATTTGAAAAATACATTTCTAGCTTGCAAGATAGAGTTCACTGTGAACTGTATATATGACCTTATCAAGTTAACAATATCATGAGCAGTTTGATTCAAACGTGCCACTCATCTGTCCTAGAAGAGCATGATAAATTTATAGAATGAAAAATGCCAATTACAAGAGAATATCATTTATCAATTAATAATATTTATAAAGAGATCGAAATTTATTACCAATAGCAGCTTGAACTTACAAGAGAAAGCAAATAGGTACTCTAAGATGAAAGCATTACAAAGTGGGAAAATAAAAATATAAGAAAATAATTTTACTACTTGCAGTGGATATAATAATGTATTTCAATAATTTAGCTACCCTTCCCTTGACAGTTTGTACAAATATTCACTAATACAACAGTAATGGAAGTGTACATGAGGCAGATACTGCTGGTTGCTCATTATCAATTATATAGCAGATATTCAGTAATGGATTGAGATTTTCTTGAGGTGGCAATGTGTCTTGCTAAAAAAAAGAAAACCCTGCTTCTTGATTCACTTGCAACTAAGGGTAGTCATATGATGTGTTTCTGGGCTAATAAGACACAAGGTAATTTATTTCAAGAAAGCCCTACCTGTTCCTACTTACCTCCACTTCTTTCTGCCTGCATGGATAACTGCTATGCTTTGAGTTGGAACACTCATTTTGTGATCTTAAGGACAAATAAAAGTTAAAATATAACAAAGTAGCTAAAAACTATCCTAACATCGTATATAAAGGAAAATCAGAAAAGTTTAGAGCCTTAGTCAGGTAGTATCAACTTAGGAAGCAAAACCAATAAAGTCTGTTTTTCTAGACTGCATGATGTTTTGGCAAGTCTGAGTCAGGGTCTTGGGGTCTTCCATTTAAAAGTAATATAACATTTGACAAGGTAATATAATTGTTGATAACTTTGATCATATCTAAACTCAAGAGGCTAATCTAAATAATACATTTTTAATGAAGTGGATGGGAGATCAAAATCTCTAGATTGTAGTTTGATGTTATATATTCAATATTATGTTCTGATAGTTGCAAAATTAAATTATGTGGATTAGAAATTGATGACCTCTGTGCCAGTTTGAATAGAAAAACATATTCCAGTGATGATCAATAAAACATGGTAAATACCTTATGGAAGGGTTATCATTTTCTGGGCATGGGAGGGGTGGGTGCATCAGATTTTTAAATTTATCAAAATTTATCTGATTGTTTTATCTGATTGTTTGCTAAGGGGCTTTTAAAATTCCGTGATTTGTGATTTCATGATTAACATTATAATGTATTTGGTGATAGAGATGGAATATTTCTTTATTTGAAACTCAAAGTTCTTTTCTCTAGTATAAACAATTATTTATAATTGGATTCAGAACTTAATATGCAAAATTTGGAAATTACTCCTTGAAAGTTTAAAAGGGAATTTTTCCTGATTCCCTTTGCCTTTAAAATTTTATAGTTAGAACAGTATATTTTTGTTTAAGAACTCAGTAGACTAATGTAAAAATTGAAACTCTGGTTCTTTATAGCTATGACCTTGCATTTCTCTGTGAAAGTGCTTCTTTATGTGTTTTCAATATACTCTCAAATTTTTATAGCCCAATCTAATAACTGTCACAGAGGCTTGGAGGAAATATAGGCACATATAACCAGCAATCTAGAATAGTCTCCTTGATTTCAAATGGGCCTCAAAAACTCTTTGATTCACATGTAGGCATTCTGTAGTACATAGTGTGCCTTTTCTCAACTTTGCAGTGAATACCCATGAAAGTTTACAAAAAGAATCCCCTAAAATGTCAAAAACTGCAAACAGCAGAAGAAAATACAAGAAAACTAGTTGGCAAAGTCCAAGGGTTCACTCTTAGTGCATTATTAATGAAGATGTGTTGAGAAATACATTACTGGAATACCCATCACACCTCCATCCTCATGAACCAATTACTGTTAGCTTCAAGCTTTCCTTCTGCAGCTCCCTCACCTCTCTCTGCCTTCATAGAATTGGAGTGAGTTAGGGCCTTGCTCTGGATTGGGCTTTCAACCTCTCTCAGCTTTTGACATGCCTTCCTCACTACACTTAATTATTTATTGCTTTTGATATAGAGTGAGAGATGTGTGGCTTTTTCTTTCACTTGAACACTTAAAAGTTGTTAGTTAGGCCTCAGTAGGATTATTAATTGGTCTAATTTCAAAATTCTTGTGTATCAGGGACTAGGCAGGCCCCAGGAGAGGGAGAGGAATGGGGGGAATGGCCAGTTGGTAGAGCACTCAGAACACAAACATTTGTCAATCAATTTCACTATCTTGTATGAGCGCAGTTTGCAGTGCCCCAAACAATTACAACACTAACATCAAAGATCACTGATAATAGATCATCATAATCTATATAATAATAATAAAACAGTCTGAAATATTGTGGGGATTACCAAAAGCATGACATGGAGACCTGAAGTGAGCACATGTTATTGAAATAATGGCACCAGTAGGTTTGCTTTACACAGGGTTGCCACAGACCATCAACTGGTAAAAACACTGTATCTGTGAAGTGCTAGAAAATGAGATAAGCCCACAGAACACCACAGAGAACTACTTCCCTCCCCACCTCCTACTTGCTTCCTAAGAATTAAAAAAAATTAAAGGCATTGATCACAACACTATTCTGTGGTTTCCTAACTTCGTGAAACACAAAATTGTCATTCATACTCCTGAATGCTTAGGAACTATTTTTGGAGATAAAGCCAGTCTCCCAACCAGACAACTCCCATCAGGTTTTATCTGCCTGGATCCCTTCAATGATACCACTCAGTAGGTAACATGGCAGGAACTAGGATACTACACACAGAAATCAATTATACCATGTGATGATAATTGCAAAAGTAAAAGTTTATTGTCGGAAATGAAATACAGAGGGCACTAGAAGCACTATATGTTTTGAGATGTGGTGTTTCATATCCTTCTTCTGTAGCAAAGAACAAGAAATCTCCCAGGTTAGAGAACCTAACTGAGGTTGAACCTCAGTCCAGCAGGCCCACTTTAATACATTTCTCTTGGATATCACAAAATGATTTATGATACTTGTACATTAACATAGCCTCTTAGTTTAAATCTAAGTGGGGAGGTTTATAATAGAGCCTAATAACCACCCGGTAAGATAGCTAAGGACTCAGTGCTACCAACACTGCCAAATGGAAAATTCTAGGTCCAGAATCATCACATTCCATCCAAGGATAACTGAACATTAAACAAAGCAAGCAAAAAAACCCAAATGTAATGGGACGTTAAAAAAGTCAAGAGCTGTCATGAAAAATAAGAGTAAGAATTTAATTTTGAAAATTGTTTTCTAAAGTAAATACAAGGACATTTAGAGTACATGATTTTTGTGTTTTTGGCAAGATAGGAAGACATCATCTGTAGAAGACAAAGATGATCAACAAATGGAGACAGAGCTGAGAGTCATTCAACAAATATCTATTGTGATGTAGGACACAAACACACACACACAAAATAAAATTCCACCTCCCTCAAAAAATAACAATTTAATTCCAAGAATAACATTGAGAAACTAAAATATTTAATTACTTCTAAAGAGCACAATTGATACTGAAGAAAATTAATTTAGAGGAAATACAAAAGCAAAGGACAAAAATATAAAGCAAGGAAAGAATTATGAAAACTGAAAGCAGTTTTAACCTAAATGTTGAAAAAACATAAAGAGAAAACAAAACAAAATCCTTTGAGGAAAAAGAACAAATGAAAACAGAAACTATCTCTGTAGGAAAGAAAAAAAAAGAGTCTACAGAAAATGAGCATACTTTCTACAAACAGAAGCAAGACTCATCTACCTTAATAATTTTATTAATTTCAAAGCTACAGAGTATCTCCTGTATTTACTGAGAAAAGAATGCACTAATTGAATTGGCTTTTAATCTGACAGTTTCATTTTAACATCTCATTTTTGTTCTCATGAATGTGTACATAGTTGTGGCTTGTCTTCTTCATCTTAAAGAAAAGGAAACATAGTATATAAGGGCACAAATGACCAGATTAAACAGTTAATTAGCCACAGAGCTGAGATTACATGCCTGATCTGAATGAATGCCAGTTCAGAAATCTTCGCGACGTGCAATCCCTTTTTACTTGCTTATTAAGAATCTGTTCAACAAGCAGTTTTGCACATGGAATCTACTTCAATCCTGCTGATTTTTCAAAATATAAAGTTATAAATGAAGAAGCAGAAGGATATTTAATGGGTAGTTGAAGAAGAATAAAAGACTAAGTTCGTCCACCTCTGTTATTTTTATTTAGTGACAGTTTTTCATACCAAGACTTGAATGTTGTTGTAAGTTCTATCACAAATACTCAGCAATTATTAAATGACATGTCTAATATTTATAAGATTTGCTTCATAAGAGTTATTGGCTGAAAAATTGTGCTTGCCATTTTACTTACCTTCAATTTATAAAGCCCTCAATAATGCCCTGTAAGACTTTTCTCTCTCCCTTTGACAGAATTACTTTAAAATGAATATTTCTAAACACTCCATTCTGAACAGCGATGAATGATCTAAAATATTAAGCAAGGCACAAATTGTCCATTACAGTTTATAATATCCAGTCAGTGATATGGTAGTGTTCAAGAAAAGTTTATTTGATTTTCACTTATGTTTTCTTAGATGAAATGCCTTGTGACATAGCTAATTCACTTTTTAAAATGTGCCCACACATTGGGAAAATCTGAGGAGCATTGAGATGAATCCCTTGCCTACTGCTAACTCTTAATACAATATAATCAATGCATTTATTATTTATCCAGCTAGAGTGAAGTAGTATACCATATTCTTGCTGTCTTAAATGTGTTAATATTCACACATTGTAACTACTGTTATTTAATTTTCATCTCTCTTATCTAATAAAAATCCTTGAGTTCTTAGATGATTTGAAAACAATGCCATATAATTTGTCTTTGTAAAACCAACAGATGCTAGAATCCTAGAAAAAAAGAAAATAAAAACTACTTTTATCTCCAGTAAAAATGAGCAGAAACTATCAGTTGTTTTCATAATTTCCTTCAAAAAATTAACTGCTGTATTCAAAGCTTACTTTCTAATTCTAAAAAAAGAAAATCAGTGTCCAATGATATTTCCCAATAGTGATAGTAAGAAATAAGAGCAATTTGATATTTTTTAAAAATTTGGTTCCTATTCCCTTATTCCTTGGTTTGCTTTTTCTTTAGTTTAAAGAATTCTACAACCAGAATTTTTGCTAACTAAAGAGAAGAGAAAAATAATTACTTTAAAAGTTCACAGAAATATTTTTACCATGTTGTACTTTAAGTTCATCATGTTACTTTTTTATAATAATGCTTCTGGAAAGTCAAAAAGTTGAAGATAAAACATTTAATTTTAAGAGTACACATGATACAAAAATTTCTTTGACAATAAATTATTTTTTAAAGTAGATTTTAGATAATTAAGGATAGCATGATCTCATTTTGTAAAATAAACACTATCCCTTGCAGAAACACACACACACACACACACACACTAATATAGTTGTTTATGCATATATATCTCTGAATAATCACAGGATAAATTTATTGAATCCCCTTTTATTTTTAGCTTCAAAGCACCATATTCACCTACTTTTTCTTTTACATGTCAGGGGTTTATTCCTGTTTTCCTTTGCTAGTGTCTATTCCTTCTAGCTCTTTAAACTTCAGAATCAGCCAGGGCTCTGTTCTTGGATCTATTCTCATCTCATCTATAATCACTTCCTAGATGATTTTATCCACTCACTATCTTTAAATACCATCTCCATGCTGATGACCCCTGGATTTATATCTCCATTCTGAATCTCTTTCCTGACCCCAAACTCATATCCAATAACTACTTATATTTTCACTTGAATGACATATAATCATCTCAAAGTTAACATGCCTAAAGTTAAACAGATTCTTAAACCACCCCAAACTTGCTCTAACCGTCTTCCCATCTCACTTTATGACATCTCCATCTTTTCAGTTGTTTTGGCTTAAATATTTGGAGGCATTCACAAATCCCCTCTTTGTTCTATACCCCACATCTAATTCATTAGCAAATCCAGATGGCTTTTACCTTTACATTATACCCCAAATTCAATCACTTGGCTAGTACTACACTGGTTCCAAGCCGTAGCTGGCCTGAATTGTTGCAAATCCTTGTCATCTCCCTCATCTACCTTCTTTCCTTTTAAGTCTTTCTTTAACACAGGCAACATGAAAATGCAAAACTAGAGGGAGATAATTCCACTCTTCTCTCTATGTTCTCTAATCTATTTTTAAAATCTACTTCATAGGAAAAAGCAAAGTACCATCATGCGTCACATAACAATATTGTGGTCAACAACAGACCACATATGCAATGGTGGTTCCATAAGACAATAATGGAGCTGAAAAATTCCTATCACCTAGTGGTGATGTTACAGCCCTTGTAAGGTCATAGCACAATGCATTACTCACCTGTGTGTGGTGATGCTGTTATAAACAAATCTATTGCACTGATAGTCTTAGAAAAGTATAGCAGTACAATTATGTACAGTACATAATACTTGATAATGATAAAAACTATGTTTATGGTTTATGTATTTACTAGAGTACTTTAAAAATAATTTTTAGAGTGTACTTCTTTTACTTATAAAAAATAAACAAAGTTAACTCTTCAGCAGCCTAAGATAGGTCCTTCAGAAAGTATTCCAAAATAAGTTATTGTTATTATATAAGATGACAGCTCCCTGCCTGCTGCGTCTCTGAAGAACTTCCAGCGGGATAAGATGTGGAGGTGGAAGACAATAATATTGATGATCCTGACCCTGGGTTTGATAAAATACAAAGAAATTTATCCTTGAATTTAGGCTAATGTGTGTGTGCGTGTGTGTCTGTGTGTGCGCGCACGCTCGTTTTCAGTGACAAAGTTGAAAATGTAAACAAGACAATAAAAAGTTAAAAAAATGGAAAAAAGCAATAGAATAAAGATATAAAGAAAAATACTTTTGTACAGTTGTACAATGTGTGTTTTAAGCTAAGAGTTATTACCCAAAAGAAACAAAATTTTTATAAAGTAAAAAGTTTAAAAAGCAAAAAATTATAGTAAGCTAAGGGTAATTTGTTACTGAAGAAAGAAAATAACTTTTTATAAATTTAGTGTAGCCTAAGTGTACCATGTTTCTAAATTCTGCAGTAGTGTATAGTACAGTAATGTCCAGGCCTTCATATTTACTAATCAATTACTCACTGACTCACCCAGGGCAACTTTCAGTCCTGCAAGCTTCATTCATGGTAAGTGCCCCATACAGATGTACCATATTTTATCTTCTATACCATGTTTTTACTGTACCTTGTCTGTATTTAGATATGTTTGGATCCACAAACACTATTGTGTTACAATTTCCTACAGTATTAAGTGCAGTAACATGCTGTACAGGTTTGTAGCCTAAGAGGAATAGCCTATAGTCTATTTGTATAAGTATACTCTATGGTTTCACAAGAACATAATAGTAATTGCATAACGAAATCATTGCCTAACAACACATTTAGAACATATCACTGTTCTTAAGCAATGAGTAACTGTACTTATTATGATATGGATCCTTGGTTCTCCTCCACCCCATACCCACCGGGCAATTTAATCACTTTCTTTTCTTTCCTTTCCCTTTATTTTATCCATACAAGTCTCCTTGCTGTCCTCATATATGCTAATCAGATTTCCAACCCAGAGTTTTTGCTCTTACCATTCCATTTGCTTGGAATTTTCTCTGCCAGAGATCTGCATGGATGGTCTGATCAATTCCTCTGTGACATTTTCCCTGGCCACTGAATCCAATATTTCAGTATGTTCTCCCCCAACAATTCCTATATCTAACCTAATGTTTTTTTCTCCTTACCATTTATCTTTTATTTTTCTTAATTTCCTTTTGCTTGTATGTATTCCTCATCAAAATACAAGGTTTGTGAAGGCACCTAATTTTTTTTGGTCATTCTCTAGCCTCAGGGCCTAGAACAGTTTCTAGAACATGGTACGGCTCAATAAATACTAACAATAATTTTCTCTAAACAATAGAATTAGTAAAAGAGAGACTTTCAGTTCTTTACACATCATTTTAAAGAATAAGATAATGAGTGCATTTTAGTTTTCTTTACTTACATATTTCAAAAATAATATGATGGAACATTCCTTATAAAATTAGAAATTCTAGTAACAACTTTTCCACTGGTTTATCATTTGAAAATTTAGGGTCTGAATATTTAATATTCTTGTCAGATCATGTTCACATAGATTAAAAATGAAAAGCAATGTTAGTTGCTCACATAGGTGCAATGAATGACTTATTATTATAACTCAGGACAACCTGGCAAATGTAATAATTTATTTATACCAAGCTAAGGAAGTTTTAGGTTACTATGCCTGTCAGGCCTGACAATAAGTGGAGATTCCATCAGAAGAGCAAGACAGTAAGAATTCTGCATAGAAAGCAGCTCCAAAAAGGGCAACAGGATGGGAAAGCCGATGTGCAAATTCAGAATTCTAGGTAATAAGATAAAATTGTGTGAAGGAAACTGCTGATGATGGATAATGGGGCCTTGGCCTTTGTATTGGGATTTAGGTGAGGGGCATCTGTACATAATTATGGGACTCTGATAAATCTACTTAAGTGTACAATCACCACTGGGGTATGGTAGAAGCTGGCAACTGACTTAAGTCAGAATATAAAGCAGTGATTAAAGCAGAAATCTGACTGTAAGTGGCACTCATAACAATAGGGAGAGAGAAGACTCCGAAATGAGGGATTAGAGGTGAATTGTCTGCAATAGAGGGTCAGCCTTGACTAGAGAAGGCTAGTAGTCAGCACTGGAATTAAATAACTCCTCCTCACTCTGGTATCAAGAAGGACTGGGGATCCAATGAAGTAATGCAGTGGTCACTCAAGAAGCAAAGTGCTGTGGGTCTTGCTGCCTAGATTCTGAGGCAGATACTGCATTGTTATATTCTGTCTCATGTTTATATTGGCCTGGACCCTGAACTTACAGGGTTGGGATGATATGGGATCATAGGAATCTAGCTAAGCAGTTTTTTTTCCCACAAACTTTTTTTTTCACTGTTACCAATTATCTGCATTCAATAATTCAGCCAATGGTTATTTAAGCACTTCTTAAATGTCACTCTGAGCTGAGCACTGACAATAAAACAATAAATAAGACAGACTCACTTCTTACCCTCATAGAACTTTGCTTTCAACCTTTTATCTTTGATGTATTGACCTATATGGAACAAAGTTTAACATAGTATTTTTAGTTTTGATGTCTTTTCCAATCTTTATACATTTTTACATTTCAGTCTGAAATGAAATGGCCTTTAGATGGGTTTCCCAATGGACTGGAGAACTGATCAGTAATCAAGGGGGTCCTTCCCTCAGTTAATAATAGTGTTAATAATAGTCTGAAGTAATTCTCAACACTGAGTGGTCATAGATGTTCACCTTGGAAAGGATGCTTGAACTTTTGCTAAATCAGCATCCTCATCTTGTATATCTGAAGCCCAGAGAAGATAGAATGCATGACAAAATTGATGTAAAATATAGCTGGGATTAAAATGAAAATCTCTTGATACCATAAATGAAAGCATTTTCCTCCATCATGTTCCCTATGAGGCTTCCTACTAAAAGCCATGTCTCAGCTAGAGTAGATTCTGTATTGGCCAATCATACCAGTACATACCCTGCCATTCCTCTCAACTTACAGCATTCAGAATATTTCTCTGTGAAGAAAACATAATTGGCTTTCCTTTATCTGTCTGTATTTCTGTGTAACATACCAAAAGGATTTCTGCCAGAAACCAAAATAGAACAACTGGAAGCCATTAAAAGTAAAGAGTTACACTATAAATTTCAACCTGAAATACCAAAGTTTTTAGTTTGACTTTGTATATTGAAAATAAAGTCAAAGTTGACACTGAAAATGTTATTTATCAATAGACTTTGGAGAAAAAAACGAATAAAATAATAATTAGGTTCATAGGTACTTCCTTCATCATATTTTTCTCTTTGTTTTCACCAGTCAGAACCATTTCTATGCAAGAATCAGTGATAAGGAAAATCTAAGTGTTGGGGAAGAGGAGAGGGAGGCAGGTGTCTCTTTGCCTAACTGACCATTGGTGTAATTCTCAGGTGGTTGGTTGGTGCTGCTGCTGGTAACCAGTGACTGCCCATGGGTGGTTCTATACAACAGGTGACTGTTCACTGACTCCTATGAAGACATGGGAGAGTTATTCTCCTGATAGCACACTTACTTGAAGTGGCCATCAGTCTCTACCACTATCTGTCCATCCTTCCCTTACTTCCTTTTCCCTCATGTTTTCACCCAGGTGAAACCAGCTCAACATGCAGTTCAAAGACATTCTGGAAGGTAAAGGGGGCACCCAAACCACAGCATACACATATTGCTGCCTTCCATCTCTGTGAGGCTTTATGTTTCATTTAGCAATTTGATTGGATCTTTCCCCAAAATTCTTCACTGACAGACACACTGAGAAAAAAGCTCTTTGATACTACAGAACTCACGCTCTAACCACCTGAGCAGTGTTGTCTTCCAGCCATATTTGCTCTCATCACAATCTAGTTTCACCGTGGAACACTGAAGTCTCTGAATCAGCAGAGGCCACTGTTGATTCCACTGGAGAGAAGCATCCTTGATGCTAGTGAGTTTTTCCAGTACTTATGCTGAGAACTCTTGGGGCTACTGGAAGAAATTCTCTGCAAATTTCTTTGGAGACTTTGAGTGGTTTGCTGAAAATGGTTGTAGGCCAAGCAAAACAGGTAACTGAATATTTGGGTTTTAGCCCTAATATGTCTAGAACACAAAAGCCAGCTTCTTCCTCTATTATTTCTTTTTTTATTATTATCCTCTGCCACATAAAATGAAAAGTCCTTTAGCCACCCATACTCTATTATTGAGGACCCAGTTCTAAGCATTGTGGGTATAGTGGTAACAAGAGAGTCACATGGAATGTACATAATACACTAATATGCTGTAACTAGTGCATTAAGTACTCTCACATCTATGGTATAAAAATATTAATTTTTTTCTCTGATGTGTTTTCTATTGAATCCAATTTTTGTTTCTTAATCTTTTCTTGGGATGATTCCATAGTTCTCTGGGCATTTTTGCTTATTAAATGTTACTTTCTTCTCATTTAAAACTTGTCTCGTATTTGATTCATAGCCCTACAACTCTCCTTTCATTCTGTAGGCAATAGCTCATCCAAATTATTGGGCACAGAGAGGAGTGAGGGGCAAAGAGACCAGTCCTTTTCCCAACTTGCGATTGTTGTCACTTTTCTGACAGATACTCCTTGGCGGCTGGTACCTTCTGTATGACAGGTATCCAAATTCTGGTATATTGTCAGGCTCTGATATGAGGTTTTCACATGTTATGCTTAGGCTTCTAACCATAGATCTTCCATAATTTGGGGGATATTACTTTAATGCTACCTCTTTCATTATCTCAGCTCCCAGTACACCTCATAGTCTCTAAATGCTGGTGTCACCTGGATTAGATGCAAGCAAAACAGCTAGAGCCTAATAATCTTATAGTGTATTCACTCATGGGAAACAGCCACATACCTGCCTCACCAATCTGTAAGACTTCAGGTGCGTTTGACATTATCTTTCCTCCCTTTTTGCTAAGTCATTCCCTGCCCTTTAAATAGGCACATTGCCATAAAGCATGGGTAATCACACAGTGGAGAATCAATGCCAATCCCCCATTCTTGTAGACACTCTTGATTTCTACTCTTTACTTCATCGGACTTTGGAGAAGGGGTGAAGAGGAGTGCCCCTTTTTCTTTTTCTCAGCCATCTCTGTAGATTGTGTATGGAAATGGTGCATGTTGCAGGGTTGGGAGTAGGGCCAATTTTGCTGCCTTTGAGTAAACCTGAAAGAGAATTGTCTGCCTTCAGTTATAGGAGTTTCCTTTTTCATTTCATTAACAAAGAAAAAGAATATAGGGATATTCAATATCACTTCTTTTCAACTGTGAAAACAAGTTGCCAATTCTAGTAAATCGAATAAACATTCTTTACCAACAAAATCGTAAATAGGCTAATATAAAATATAATAAATATATGAAAACAAAACAAAGTAATTTGGCAGGTATGGCAGATAAAGAGGTTTTAAAAGTTCTCCTTGTGAGCCCATTTAGCTAAGACCCAAATAAACAAAAGTTTTAATGAGGTGAGGATTTAAAAGGAAAAGATCTCAGATAACTGTAGGCAAAATAAATAATTAGTGAGTAAGTGAAAAGTTCCCAGGTTGTGAATGAAACTAGCATATATGAAGAAGGGAAACATCAATGCAGATGTAGCAAAGTTTCACAGAGTGAGGTGGTATGAGAGTGGATGGAAGTGAACACAGAGAGACAATGGTGGCTTAAAATTAAGGAGTAGAGTTGACTCAGTTGAAGTTGGGTGTATTTCAAGGTAGAGTTAAGAGAATTTGCTAATTGTTCGGATCCAAGTGCAAGCAGTGAGACAAAAGGAAAATAAAAAATTACCCTATGGTATTTTACTTCAACAACTGTAAGGATGAAGATATCATTTACTAAAATAACACAGACTAGAGGAAGAAAACACTATTTTTTTTGTATTAGTTTACTAGGGCTGCCATAACAAAGTATCACATACTGGGTGGCTTAAACTGCAGAAGCATATTTCTCACAGTTCTAGAGACTAGAAGTCTGAGATCAAGTTGTTGGCAGAGTTGGTTTCTTCTCAGGCCTCTCTCCCTGGCTTGTAGATAGCCATATTTTCCTGTATCTTGACTTGGTCTTCTTTCTATAACTGCTTGTTGTCTGAATTTCCTCTTTTTATAAGGACACAGGTCATATTAGATTAGGGCCCACTCTAATGACTTCATTTTAACTTATTGTATTAGAGGTTAGGACTTCAAGAAAAATTGTGTTACACAATAGTTTATTTATTTATTTACTCATTCAGCAAGTCTTAAACAATCATAGCTACGCTGTTGAATGCTAGCATTATTTTACATGCTTGACATACATTAACTTGTTTTAATCCCCCAAAACTCTATGAGGAACGACCTATAATCATTCCCACTTTGCAATTGAGAAATCCAATATATTCAGAGACTAAATAAGTTGTCCGAGGTCAAACAATTTGTAAGTATCAAAGCTGAGAGCTCAGCCCAAACAGCCTGACTCTAGAGTCCATTCAATCACTACACCATGCTGCCTTTTCTGTAAGTACAATTATGTAACTCAGCATCTTTGAAATGATACCTATATGCCTGTTACGGGCTAACACAAAGAAATAGCAACTGTGCTACTAGGTTAGGCTAGCCTAGCGTCCAGAGCAGATATTCATCCTTGGATCAGCCTTTCAATTTGGCAGTCATTTATGCCCTGCAAACAGTAGGTTATAGAGGAAAAAGGGGAGTTTGGGCATGATGAGGTTAGAATTTTGGTAAAGGTGTTAGAACAACGTGCAATAAACTTGACTGGAACTTTAGTGAGTCTACAACTTTCTCAAGAAGGGCTCACATTTAGTATCATGGTCAAGCTAGAATGAGCCCCAAGAGTGTGGACGGGTCTGAGTCTAAGGGTCAAGGAAGCAAGAAGACCAGGCATAAAAAGTTAGAACAGGACTGGATAAAGCATGCAAACTCAGGATAGTCCCTTCCTTTGCTCCCAATTAAAATGAATTTTATTTCTCTGCAAGGTGAATTTCTGCTCCAGCTCTACATTCCTTATATTCAGCTGCAGCACTTGAAGTTAAAATTAAATTTGGAATTGCTTAAGAAAGAATTTGGACATAGATCAAAGGTAGTCAGAAAGTGAATGAAAATCTTTTTGAAAATTTTGTTGGTGATGAAAAATCTGGCACAGGAAATCTGTCTGGCAGCAAACCTATCTTTTGTAATAAGAAATCAAATGTTCGTGACAACATTCTTTGTTTTACAATGGATTATTTGTGTCTTTACTATTAATGCTTTCAGGAAATATATTTAATGAGAAATAATCATCTTTATATCACTACACTAAGTACCATGTGAATAAGAAGACTCTTACATCTGAGATATGCATTTGGAGTGGAATAGCTGTGAATAAGAAGCTCATGCTTTGAAACAGGAGGGACACTTAGCTAAGTGACCATGAACACATTCTATAACTAAGTTCATACTAAGTACATGTTTAGTTTAGAGGGAGGAGAGAGGGAGTTTTGTGGAGTGCTGTAATACTGTGAAGTTTGAAATATATAGTTGAGGGTTAGGAACACAGATTCTGAACACATAACCTTATATTTGGCTCAACTTTGTAGAAACAGCAACTGAAAATAAGGCCAAGTTAGGTTATCTCCTCTTTCTATCTCAGTTTCCTTTTTATCTCTTTGAAGTAAATGAGATCATGTGACACAGCACAATATCTAGGAAAAGTATTAGCCATTAATGGTATTACCATTGTCAGTATTATTTTAGAAGAAGCAAGGGCTAGTATATGAAGGTCTTAATAAGTGTATTAGGTTGTATTTGAAATTGTAGACAGTGCTAAAGTCTTGAATGGAGTGGAGTGGGGGGAGTGACAAACTGAATAAAATGATACAATTTCCTTTTATAGTACGTTGAAACTAAATTCAAAAAGAATAAGAATACATTACTTTTTTTTTTCTTCACGGGTATGTGACTCTTCATAAACATAGATTATCGAGTTAGAAGTTGAGAAAACTATTTGATTTTTTAGAAATGCCCTATTTCTATATTTTCAGTAATCTAGGCATTTAAACCAATGCCCCCTTTCTTTTTCTTACTATTTGGGGCTATTTTACTAATTGTATATCTCTTCAAAAGTGGAGTGTAGAAGCTTGGAATGGAGAGGTAGAACACAAATTAGATTTTTCTACTTGCCTGGAGAAGTGCAATACTGTTGACCAACTCAGGACTTATTTGTGGCTTTCGTTGTTTCTTATTATTTCCTCTATCGTGAATGTACTGATGGGATTCTTCTTTCACACTTTGGGAGAAGAGACAGTGAGAGAAATGACCAGACAATGAACAGTTATGCAATTTCAGAGCACAACTTTTCTGGTATATATTAAGTGTTTTGTGTTTAATTAGTAGTTTAATAGATCAAATTGCATATTTTTAATTACGCAAAGCTGTAATGAAAAGAAATAATGCCTATATCTCATTTTTTTCATAGGAACATTAATAATTACTAAATAATGGTTTCATGACTTGTAACTGGGTTAACCAGTTATATATCAAGTATTTTGTGTTCAATTAGTAGTTTAATAGATCAAATTGCATATTTTAATTATGCAAAGCTGTGATAAAAAGAAATAATGCCTGTATCTCATTTCTTTCATAGGAATACTACTAATTACTAAGTAATGGTTTCATGACTTGTTACTGGGTTAACCACACACATGGTATACTATAATATACCAGTTTTATATCAGTATCAGATATTATACAATAAAAATAGTGTCCAAATGCATATATTTAAGACAGAAGCATTTCCTACGCCAGTTAGAAAATAGGATTATCCAATTACAGTCACATTTGTTTAAAAAAGTACTGTTACTACCAGAGTAAATAAACTCTGCTTTAGCTATTTCAAATATCCTTAGTAAATTTTGGTTATTTTCTGAAATATTAATTCTTTATTTGTAAAATGTGAAAAATACTTCATATACTGAAATAATTTGAGAATAGGGACTTAATACATACTTTCTGATGATATCTGTGAAGAATAAGTCTCTAGGCTAACTTAAATGCACCTATTTATCTTTGTGTTGTTACAATGGCATATAAAACAGTCCAGAGAGCACCTAAACCTTATTTTTTTCTTAGAAGTTTGTTTATTTATGCAAGATTTCTTTTCAAATCCATGCAGATGAGTCCAGAGTCATTGGCAGTGTTCTGGAAGTGTTCCTTCATTCTTCTTTTCTATTCCTTGCAATATTATTTGTGTCCAATTTTGCATAAACATTCCAGTCCTATTGTTCAAGAATGTTAATGCATTTTGATTTGCACAGATGGAACCAAAAGTAAGTAACAAAAACATTAATTGAAAATACAACATTTATGTTTCTTCAAAAGATTGTAAGAGATTTAAAAACGTAAAGACCTGTAACAAATTTCCTTACCTTTCTCCACTTAGCAGTGTGACACTGGTCATTTACAATTCTAGATGGCATCAGTACAGAATGCAAGCATCTCTTTGAAATCAGATATTTCTGTGGACTGTCACATTCTAGGGAGGCTGCAAAAGAAGAATAGGCTGGGTGGAACAAAAATAGTGAAGAAGTATGGGAAATGTAGTAAGGTATGGTAACTCAGTAACAGTGTTGCAAGTAAAGGGGGAACAAAAATAACATTTGAAATGTGGAGATACTAATACTTCAACTGACTTAGTCTGTGCCATTGTATTTCCTCATGCCCCAGGGATAGGAAAATATAGTAGAAGAGTATAAAATGATTAGCTATAATCCATTGTTGTCATGCTTCTGGACTTGAAATTTTTGGAAAATGGATTTGTATGTGCTTGCGCTTCAGCCTGGAATATTCAAACAGCCTCCTACCTGGGGTGAAACTAAACTTCCTAATGTACTGATTTAGCACTTTCCATCCTACTCAGAGCACTTAAGAACAGATTAAAATTCTGATGGCCACTGCTACAGATTCACAGACTGTGTTTTTTTTTGGCTCATACTATATGTTTAAAAAGCCAACATATTAAAATTGCTATGAACTCAACATCTAGCCCTTTGTAGAAATTGTTAAATCTAGCAGTACAAGCCCAAATTTCCTCATTGCCACAATAGAATGGATTGATAAAGGCACGCCCTTGAGCCATGGAATATATTCTCTACTGTCCACATTATTCCCTTTTGTCTCCCTGACACTGTGACCAACTAATATATTAATTGGTATTTATCATTAATCTTATAGCTTATTTTTAAGCTTTTTTAATACTAGAAGATCCTTTTTAAATCTGCTACATTTTTGTCATCTTGGGAACCTACTAGTAAACTGAATTTGTGGCACCTAATTTTTTGACTCTTCATTATCCATGGTCCATGATTAAAAGTACACTAGTGAGTCTGACATACATTTAATATTCTCCGATTGTGCCTCAGCCATTCATTCAGCATGTGTTTACTGAGTGCCTACCATGTGCTACATACGTAGGCAATGGTGGTAGTGTTATTGGAAGGGATACAAGGATGAAAAAAAGCACAATTTCTGCTCTCGAGAATCTCAGACTCTCCTCAGACTCTATGAGGAAAGAGAGATTGTATAGCATTTTAATTCCATCCTGTGAGAAGTAAGGAGGGTGCTCATAAAATTTTATTTTTATATAAGTGCACAGGAGATGAATATCAGTTGAAACTCAGGCTGAAAGATCTAGGAAACTTGAACAGAGCAGGTGAAAGACACCTAGACTATGTTCTAAAGAACTTTATGAAGCTTTTTAGATAAACATTTAATGTTTGTGAAAATAATAATATCCATAATCAGTTCATACCCCCTTTATTTGAAGATACTCCTTGCTTTTTTAAATAAAAGCCACCAGAAATCCTAGGGTCTCCCTTTCCCGCCTATAACTTTATCTTCCTTAGAATAAAATCTCTGGAGGTTCAGCACTGTTTCCAACTCCTTCTCTTGCCGTTGAAGCCTCAGAACTCAAAGACACTTTAAGGACTTCACCCAATTCTAGCTTAGCTGTTGTATGAATAAAATGCTCTTGTCTTGGCCAGTCTGGAGCAATTTATATATTAATAAGTATGTATTTTCTAAGTTTTGAGCAACTTCTTTGAATAACCTATATTTTAGGATGTGTATATGTGTGCATGTATCTGTGTGTGTATGTTTAGAGGGTACAGAAATTGACAATAATGTAACATTTTCTGAACTCTTTCCGTCATTAGGGATTCAAAAATAGTGACACTGGCTGGGCGTGATGGCTCATGCCTGCAATCCCAGCAGTTTGGGAAGTTGAGGGGGTCAGATCTCCTGAGATCAGGAGTTCGAGACCAGCCTAGCCAACATGGTGAAACCCCATCTGTACTAAAAATACAAAAGTTAGCGGGGCATGGTGGCTTGCACTTGTAATCCCAGCTACTTGGGAGGCTGAGACAAGAGAATCGCTTGAACCCGGGAGGTGGAGTTTGCAGTGAGCTAAGATCTCACAACTGCACTCCAGCCTGGGTGACAGAGCAAGCCCCTGTCTCAAAAAAAAAGTAACATTGATAAATTGTTTTCTAACACCGAGAGTTATCATTAATGAAATTAGATGTTTTATTATAGAATCAGATTGTTTTTTCTTATATTTTTTAATTCAAGAATGAGTATCTTTAAAAATCTCTAATATATGAAACAAAATTAATGCATCTTGATTCATTTTGATTTCAAAGGATCTATTTATAAATCCCAGAAGAGGTAATATTTGTAAAGATAATTGACAGAAGATGAACAGCAAACGTTAGTGCTTGTAGTAGGACTGGCCAAACATTAATACTTACCTTGGGAAATGGATTTGTCTTTTGAGTTGAAGCAAACTCTATCTCATTCAGAATGTAGATTTATTTATTGTAACTAACCAAAAACCAAATTATCAAATTCATACTTTGAAAAATAAAAATAAAATATGTATATATGATTTTTCCTTTTTTTGCCTATCAAGAAATAAAACTCTCAAATGAACTCTATAAATATTTCTTACAAGTGAGCCACAGTGTAAATAATAGTTTCACAGTATTCCTAAATTCAAATAATTTAGTGCTCTCCATTTTCGCTTTACATATTAGAAAAGGTATCAAGTTATACTTCAAATTAAACAATTCTAGGTTCTTAACCTTTTACCAGTTTTTATTTAATCATCCTGGCATTTTAAACTATACACTTGTATCCTTTCTTTCAATAATTTAACTTAAGTCAATGACACTCAATATAAAAATTGATTTACTCTAGGAGGTTCAAGTACAACTAATGTACTTGGTATTGAATCATAAATTGAAAGCTATCAATCAGTTTATTGGAAGAAGCTTTGGCTCTACCACTTTGAAAAATGAAACCAGGATTTAATGAAAGATGATTGATTGGACAGTACTTTTCTTTCAGTACTTTTTGGGCTGCTTTGTAAATCACAGTTCACACTGGTCACAAATAGTTTTACAATTCACTGAAGAACAGGAAATTCCACTTAGATTGCTGCCCACATTCTTCTGTTACTCCAGTTGAATTTCTCTGTACTGTTTTGTACTATTATCATGGCTGTATTCTTGATCCCACTGTGTGGTAGAAATGCCCGTATTTTAAGTGTCTATTGTTAGAATGTGAAATAGCGTTGGTTGTAAAAAGTTACTGGTTTCTTGAGTGAACACAGAGTAGTATCTGGAATTGGATGAATAAAACAGAAACAAGCAGGAAACTATTCTACAAGACAGGTATGGGTTACCAGAAACTGATTTGGTAAGAGTCAAACAACAGAAAGCTTTGATGGGCTTATAATGTAGTGCTCAGCTGTTATATGAGATTCATGCAGTGACAGGATGTGCAACCATATGGACAGGGTACAAAATGGAAAATTTAATAGGCCCAAATTTATTATTTTGTTACCTGTCCAGGTAAAATGAAACTCTAGCCACTGGATTAGAGGCAGTCTCAGACTATCCCTATGGAAGTGAATGACCATACATTAATAGGGTCAACAAGAAACACAGGTACAGAAACCAGAAACGGAAGTTCAAAGTACGTCTTTGCTTAAGAGTAGTTTACTTATTTGGCACATATTTATAGATGATTATTACATGCCAAGAATTCTGCCAGAGCTCAAAATGAAAAGTGAGAAAGATGCTTATCAAGGATCTCACAGTTTTAAGAATTATTTAAGCACTTTCTCAGATTGTTGTACACAATGAAGTAAATCATTGATTGACAAGTGCATACCAGAGATTATGCAAGTTTTGTTGAGATGCTCCTAACCCATCCTTAGGAGTTATGGAGTAAGGAGGGAAACATGTTTCAGGTGGGAAAACATAATGAACAAAGATACTGAATGGAATACCTTTGTTTAGGGTCCAGAAGTGTTTTACTCTTGGCTGAGTTTAAAATGCAAAGCAATGTGTGGCCAGAGTGATAGCAATTGAAAAAGGCAAATTTCACTTTAAGAGAACCTTGTTTTTCCACTCTATGACATTTCTACCCTGTATGTGATGGGTCACTGAATAGATTTAAGCAGCGTTGTTTAGTATATGAAATCTGAATCTTTTTTTGATTATTCTTGTAGCCTGGAGGGGTTAAAGCAGAAGACGAAGATTGCAGTTTGGAGACTATTGCAGCAGTTCTTGTGAGAAATGATGGGGCCTGATCCATGAGAATAAGTTTAGTTATGATAAGGATAATAGTGGCAACATATTTGAGACTTATTTAGGAAGTAAAAACAGTAAAACTATTTGAAGTGCAGCAGTCACATTAGTGAGGTTCTGTGTGTTCAGTGTACCCCTTCACTTTTACTCCATGGCTCATGGAAAGACTACATGTTTCAGCCTTCATTGTAGGTAGGGTGGTTTTATGATTGTGTACTGGCCAGTGGAATATGGTTAGAAATGTTATTTGTTACTCCTGTTTCTAACTCATAAAACCTTCATTTGGAATCTTGCGGTCATTCTCTTCATCTGGATACATTACCCTGAGGAGTATACCAAGATCCTAGAGCGGATCATGGCATACAAGAAGTATGCACCCCTGAATGACTCCAAGCAGCAAAGCCTAGAGAAGCTACAGATTCAGTATTGATATCTATTAAACTTTATTTTATTTAATTTGACATTTTTTTGTTATAAAAGTAATTTATCTTGATGAATACACTGGTGAAAAAAAAGGAACCAAAAGGAACATATTCAGATGGGAGGAGACTATTTCATTTTTTAACATGGTAAATTTGAGGTGACTATGAAGTGTTTAGCTAAGTGGTAAAACCCTAAGAGCAGATAAGGTTATTCAGGAGAGTACTTGACTAAGGAAAATCGTAGATCAAAAATGAAATTCTGAGAGCACCAAACGTGAGGAGCCAGGAATATTTCTTAAAAATGAGGAACTCAGGCTGGAAAGAGTGGCAGGGTCAAATCTAGAAGGACTTGACTTTCTATTTTAAGGAGTTAGAATTTTGCTTTTCAGATAATGAGAAGCCTCTGTTGGATTTACTCTGGGGAGTCGATATAAGACTTGCATCATGCCTCAGGAGAAAATACAAATGACACATGTAAATATAAAAGCTTCGAGAAAAGCTGGGAGGCCATTACAGTGGTTAATGTGAAGCTCTCTTGGAAACCAAGTAAGTAAAAATGTCAGGGAGAGAAAAATGCTCACAATGGAGAAAATGATCAAAAGTTCCAAATGCGAGAGAGAGTTTCATTTTTATAATGTTGAGTTTGGCAATATGGCAGTCAACAAAAACTGAAGCCATATTGTGATGGGATAAAGCACAGCTGGAAGTAAGGTTCTGGAGACTGCAAAAGTAGACAACTTTTGTGAGGTTGTAAGGAAGGAAGCTGAAAAACTGAACTGTGGCTGGAGGCATGCATTTAGTGTTAAGTGATTGTTATTGTTGATTTTTGTTAGGAGGAAAACTATATAAACATGTTTATATGCTCGCTGTGTCCTTTTGTGCAGCTATAAATGAATATCTAAGATTGTGTAATTTATAAATAAAAGAGGTTTATTTGGCTCATGGTTCTGCAGACTGTACAGGAAGTGAGGCATCAGTATCTGCTTCCAGGGAGGACTTCAGGCAACTTCCACTCATGGCAGAAGGCAAAGGGGAGTTGGCATGTGCAGAAATCACACAGTGAAAAGAGGAAGAAGAGGGGGAAGACTTTTCAAACAACCAGCTCTCACAAGAACTGATAGAGTAAGAACTTATTCATTACCACAAACAGCAACAAGCCATTAATGAGGGATCTGCCCCCATGACCCAAACACCTTCCATTTGGCCCTATCTCCAATATTGCAGGTGATATTTCGATATGAGATTTGGGGGAATAAAAATTCAAACTATAGCATATGCTAAATGAAAAGGAGTCAAAAGAGAAGAAGAGAACACTTAACGATTTTGCAGAAAAAAAGGGATAACAAAAATAGCAAAATCTCAGAAGTACAGAGAGAGTGAAATCAAAGTCTAAATTGGTGTTTGACTTGAGTGAGACATAAGGGACATCTTATCATCAAAGACTAGAGGAAAGGAAGTGAGGATCTACAGCATCAATGTCTATAGGTGTGGATGCCAGAAAATTGAAATGGCTCATAGCTGATTTGCTCTATATTCTATAAAGAGAGGAGCAAAGATAAGGAATGAGATACTGGAAAATTCATGTATACAATAGTTTTTGAAGGCACCATTAACATTGCAATTAAGGAAAAACAAAAGCTTTTTTTGCATTACCGAATACTATTAATTTTTATTGAAGAAGCTTTGCTACCAGGAATAATGATTGGCATGAAATGTCCAAGTCTTCATTTTAATGATTAATTCACTTGTTTGATTTCAATTTCTAATACCAATTTTTGCAGCAATTTTGATATTTATACACAATAATATTTTGTACTGAATACTTCTATTGCTGAGCTATTGTTTCTATTGACCATGTACATAAAAATATTTGCCATAGAATTAAACAAAAATAAAATAGCACAAAATGTATAATCACTTATATAGGGGCTTTTTTCTGCCTTCATTTATTAAGCATCTGTGGGAACACAGGCAGATAGGAAGGAGTTCATCCCATTAATAATTCTACCTCTCAATTCTCATTTCCCACATATCATCCTAAAGCATGAACATTGGACAAGAAACAATTTCTTCTGAAATAAAAAAACAGAGGATATCAGCTCTTTCTTCATGAAATAATTTTATAAAATGATTACCTACAAAATAAGTTGCAGGCTGTGCTGATGACAAAAATCAAGACTCTTATGGAAATATAAAACGTTAGTTTTTCTAGAAGACTTTTTCTGAAATATCCAAGTTAAGTTGGAAGCTTCTCAGTGCTCCCCTATCAAACCAAATATGCCTCTGACACAGTACTCTGGGCAATAGAATTGGGCTCCCTTATCTGCCTCCCATAATAAACTCAGTTCCTTGAAAATAGAGACTATAGCTTGTCCATCCATATTTCTAGAACTTGGAAGACCTTTTGGTACATTGTATGCAGTCAGTAACTGGTAATTGAATAAAATATCAAAACTAAGTGAATTACTACACTCTTTAGTCTGGCCTCAGACCATACAAGTAAAGCTACAGTTATTTCTTCAAAATAGAAATGAAACAACAAGAAAAAGAAAATAAGAAAAAAAACCTTGGTTGTTTGAAAGAATATGACTAGGAACATATATCTAATTTATACTTACAATAGCTGCTATGATATCCTTTTTTATTTTTTAGAAATACTAAAAAGAAAATAGGATAAATGCCAAGAAGTAAAATATGCTACTGCATTTAAGAATAATGGTGCACTACATAATACAACTGGCAAAAAGTTCTTCCTGGTCTATTCTATGTCTCACAAAGAAAATTTCAATTAACACTGAAAGTCACTGAATCACAACAGGATGTAAATCATTCAGTATACAGAGCTTTCAACTTAGTTTTCCTGGGCTTTCAAGGGAAAGAAAAAAACCTGAAAAATCTTCCTGCAGGTTCCTAATGGTTACCAAACATTTCTGAGCTCCTTTTTTTCAGTTTTCATTTTAAATTCAATTTAGCTTTGTGAGAAAAGATGGAAAAGGTAACTGAATACTCATTTTATGGCAAATCTATTAAGCTTAGAAATAAAATTATTCATTTCTTAAAATGTATTGCTTTGTCATATTAATAAGGAAATACTACCTCCAATAGTTGTTATTATTATACATGGTTGAACTCTTAGTAAAATCAGTTCACACCGAATAATTTCTTATGGGATCAAATATTTAGAGGCTATGTTTGAACTCAAAATTTGCGAATTTTTCTAAAATGATTTTTTAGACTAATTTCCAAATGATTGATAATTTTAACACATTACTTAACGCATTAGTAATAATTTTGAACTGTTTTCCAGTGATTTCCTGTCCTCAAGTTAATTCATATTATTACTAACATTAAATTTAACCTGTCACAAAAAGACTTTATATTATAAAGTTCAAAGAATATTAGAAACACAAATATTAAGGAAAGCACAACATTCTGCAATCTCCTGTGTTTTCTTATCAAACCAAATAAAACTCTGAGCCTTATTTTTGTTCCGTGTATAAAATATGATTATTTTATACACGGAACAAAAATGTATTATGTATTATTTAACCAGGTATTATGAATTATCATCCTATCTCTCTCTTTTTATATATATATATATATACTTTAAGTCCTGGGATACATGTGCAGAACATGCAGATTTGTTACATAGGTGATTTGCCATGGTGATTTGCTGCACCCATCAACCAGTCATATACATTAGGTATTTCTCTCAAAGCTATCCCTCCCCTAGCCCCCCAACCCCCGATAGGCCCTGATGTCTGATGTTCCCCTCCCTGTGTCCGTGTGTTCTCATTGTTCAACTCCCTCTTATGAGTGAGAACATGTAGTGTTTGGTTTTCTGTTCCTGTGTTGGTCTGCTGAGAATGATGGTTTCCAGCTTCATCCATGTCCCTGCCAGAGACATGAACTCATCATTTTTTATGGCTGCATAGTATTCCGTGGTGTATATACGCCACATTTTCTTTATCCAGTCTATCATTGATGGGCATTTAGGTTGATTCCAAGTCTTTGCTATTGTGAACAGTGCTTCAACAAACATGTGTGCGTGTGTCTTTATAGTAGAATGATTTATAATCCTTTGGGTACATACCCAGTAATGCGATTGCTGGGTCAAATGGCATTTCTGGATCTATATCCTTGAGGAATCGCCACACTGTTTTCCACAATGGTTGAACTAATTTACATTCCCACCAACAGTGTAAAAGTGTTCCTATTTCTCCACATCCTCACCAGCATCTGTTGTTTCCTGACTTTTTAATGATCACCATTCTAACTGGCATGAGATGTTGTCTCATTGTTTTGATTTGGATTCCTCTAATGACCAGTGATGATGAGCTTTTTTTCATATGTTTGTTGGCTGCATAAATGTCTTCTTTTCAGAAGTATCTGTTCATATCCTTTGCCCACTTTTTGATGGGGTTGTTGTTTTCTTGTAAATTTGTTTAAGTTCTTTGTAGATTCTGGATATTAGCCCTTTGTCAGAAGGATAGATTGCAAAAATTTTCTGCCATTCTGTAGGTTGCCTGTTCATTCTGATGATAGTTTCTTTTGCTGTGCAGAAGCTCTTTAGTTTAATTAGATCCCATTTGTCAATTCTGGCTTTTGTTGCCATTGCTTTTGGTGTTTTAGTCATGAAGTCTTTGCCCATGCCTCTGTCCTGAATGGTATTGCCTATCCTATCTCTTTAGAGAGTTTTTGTGATGACCAAAGAATAGACTAAAAACATTAGCTAAATGAAAATTATTATTAAACACTAAGGTGACTATATTTTCCCACATACTTACAGTATTTTGGAACTATTTTTTGATTGCATGCATGCTAGCCACATCTTATTTTCTTCTGTTATATTTTTGGGATTTTCTTTACAAATACAAACATTAATAAATAGGAATTCCACACATATGCACACACATAAGTCTCTCTTCATTTGTTTTAGTCATATCTGCTTAATCTTATTTTTTTCTTAAATACTAGTTGTATTATGAGTGAATTAAGGGAGAAAGAAGCAGCAGTAGGATACTTCTTATAATGGAACCATGCTGGTCTTCAGCTAGATTAGAATATCATTGATTTCTTATTGGTAGTAAGTGTGGAAACTGGAATTTGTCTTTGAGATACACTTCTTAATTGATCCTAGTGGAGGATGATTTGTTAAACATAAAATTGTGTCACCTAATTATTTACCTAATGACGACCCGAGTCAGTAAAACAACCCAAGTACAGGTGTTTCAGATTATTAAATTCATCCTTCTACCCCATGATGTTGATACGTCACTTCACTAGTAGAGGGTGCCTCTCTGAAGAGATGATTATGATGCAACCTTCTTGTGCTGGTTTGTTTTAGGTGACTCTTATATAATCCATGAGGTAATGTTGGGGTACTGGAATAGGAGCTAGACAATATACCAGAAGAGAACACATTCATGCGACATCTCTCAAATATATTGTATTATTCTGTTTTCATGGTGCAGATAAAGACATTCCTGAGACTGGACAATTTACAAAAGAAAGAGGTTTAATTGGACTTACAGTTCCACCTGGCTGGGGAGGCCTCACAATCATGGCAGAAGGCAAGGAGGAGCACATCACATCTTATGTGGATGTCAGCAGGCAAAGAGAGAGATTGGACAGGGAAATTCCCCCTTATGATACTGTCAGATTTCCAGAGACTTATTTGCTATCACGAGAACAGCACGGGAAAGACTCACCCTCATAATTCAATCATTTCCCACCGGGTCCCTTCCACAATACATGGGAATTGTGGGAGCTACAAGATGAGATTTGGATTGGGACACAGTGCAAAGCCGTATCATATATATTGATTCTCTATTGTCTGATAGGACAGGTTCTCTGTAACGGAATACCAGCATGTGGATGGAGGAAAACTGTCTGTAATAACTGCCTATAAATGATCAAGTTGAGTGGCCATTAAGGGGATAGATACTAATATCTGAGGTTTACATTTTTTTTTTTTTTTTGCATTTTCTTTACTATCTTCAAGTCTTAGGAAAGGTAATTACATTAAAAAAAAAAGTGTTTGCATTAGCTTCCCATGGATGCTGTACCAAATTACCACAAGTGGGTGGTAAACAACAGTTCAGGAGGCCAGACATTCCAAATCAGTATAAGTGGGCCAAAATCAAAGTGCTCCCTCTTAAGGCTTTAGGGGAAAATCTGTTTATTGCCTCTTCCAGTTTCCAGTGGCTGGCGGCATTCCTTTTATGGTGGACCATCACTCTAATCTTCAAGGTCGGCATCTTCAAATCTCCCCCTGCTTTGTCTTCACACACATTTTCCTCTGTGTTTTTGTCAGATACTGCTCTGCCTCTCTCTTATAATGATGCTTGTTATTACATTTAGGACCCAACTGGATAATCCCTTCATCACAAAATTCTCAACTTAATCACATCTTTAAAAGTCCTTTTTTCCTTATAAGGTGCCATTTACAGTTCCCAGAAATTAGGACCTAATATCTTTGTGGGGGGCCGGTGTATGTGGGGGAATTATTGCACCTATCACACTCTCCCTCTCTGTACTTTATTTATTTATTTAAGGCAGAGTCTCACTCTGTTGCCCAGGCTGGAGGACTGGAGTGCAATGGCACGATCTCAGCTCACTGCAACCTCTGCCTCCCAGGTTCAAGCGATTCTCATGCCTCAACCTCCAGAGTGGCTGGGATTACAGACGTGTGCCACCACACTGGCTAACATTTTTGTATTTTTAGTAGAGAGGGGGTTTCACCATTTTGGCCAGGCTGGTCTCGAACTCCCAACCTCAGATGATCTGCCCACCTCAACCTCCCAAAGTGCCAGGATTACAGGTGTGAGCCACCGTGACTGGCCTCTTTACACCTTTAGAGTTGGTATCCAAAGTAATGCTGAACATTTAATTGAAATCTTCCAACACACCCTTCAAAAAATGATAAAGTATAAAGAGAACAAATTAGGCAAAACACACAGCATAACTAAAAGGAAGAAAATGCCCAATCTTTAAATTAGTTGTAATCATGAAAAGCACTCTCTCAATGCATGGAGAGTCTGCAGCCCATATAAAAACATCACAGAAAATAGGGGAGTTAGAAGCAGCCCTAAGATCAATCTAAAATAGATACCTAAAATGAAAGTCATTCTTAAATCAACAAACAAAATATGAAAAGGTGGAAATGTTTTTATTTTTATTTGTTTTAAAATATTAATCTTCCTCTTACAGCATGACACTTTGAAATGATTTTCTTATTCCAAATTTATTTTAAAGTAGCCTACATTAAAATTTTGTTTTGAATTTTTACATTTAAAAAAAAAAGAAAAGGGGGTCATGGGAGATAAGAGCACATTTTGAACAGGAATATAATCCCATATGTCTACACAAAAACTTGCACATAAATGTTAATAGCACCTTTACTTATAATACCAAACATTGAAAATATTGCAAATGTCTATCAATAGATGAATGGATAATCAATGATGGTGTGTTCATCCAATGGAATATTCAGAAATAAAAATAAATGACCTTAAACTTAAATGTGGATTATTTTTCCAAGTGTAAACTCACTCTGTGCCATTCCTACACACACAGAAAATTAGAAAGTGAGCAAAGAGAAACTGAACCTACACTAGCATCAGAATTCTCCTTCAGGTCTGCTGCTCATTAGTACTACTGTCTGAGTACTAATATTAGTATTTAATTAATTTGTCCACATTTTCTCAAATATGTCTTTTAGGATATCATCTGTCACTTTAATCTTAATGAATTAACTTCCTGGCTGTTATAGCTCTGTGTCCTTCTCTAGAATGACTGTATTGTTTATTTAACAATGGTGCTTATAGATTTCTTCTATTGAGCTATAATTTGAATCTTGTCATCCGGGATAGCCACTATGCCATAGTACCCCCAAATCAATCACTCATTACCACATTTACTGCTACAATTTTGATCCAAACCACCACAAGTTTCCATTTACATTGTTGCGATATTGTTTCCCTGTTTATTTGCTTCTCTACAGTCTGTTCTCCAATTTAAATTTTAAGTCATATAATGTTACTTCTCTGTTGAAAACTCTCCAATAACTTCACATCTCATTTAGAGAAGGAGTCAAAATCCTCACAGTAGCTGCTATAAGGTCCTTAGGTAACACAACAGGTCAGACTGCAAAAATCAGACTCATGTGAATCAGGGGTCTTAGCATCAAGCTTTACTAATGCTTTCAAGGACAAAAGGAATTGTGAGGCACAGGCAAAGCAAGGAAAGGTCTAGGGCACAGCTTCCCATGTCTTTTCTCACTACAACAGGATTTTCTCTGGTGCAGATAAATATATGAAATCTCCAAGTAAAATATGCAGCCTTGCTCAGTCTTTCATTTGGTTAATGAAATATCTCTACATTCTTCTCAAGTTCATGACATTTTTTCCTAGAACTATGCCCTATAAATCAATTCCAAGTTTGTTTATTCTCTGCAATTCTTTATATAGTAGGTACATCCTGCTGAAAGCATTCCATAGACAAGGACTCTCTCACTAGCAAATACCGATAGTTTGTTTGCCAGAAAGTTTTGTTATTGGCATCTTTGCAAGCAGATTTGACTGGTTAATCTTCTTTATTTTCCACAGATGCTTCTCAGTAAAAGGAGACAATGGGTTGCAGGCCTCTGCACAACCCATTCTTCCCCAGGTCTCGACTAGATTTGGCTTTTTGTTTCTTGATAATTTTATATCTGCCTTCTTTTCCCTATATTTTTGCACATCAGCATTTCTAGTATGTTCTTGTCCTCAGAGATACCATGTTTCTGCCTCAGGACTTTTGCATTTGCTAACCCAGAGAGCTGTGCTGCTAGTTTTCCCTTTTTATTGAGGTTTGCATACAAGTCTCCTCACTGAAGCCTTCCCTAAACAATTATATTAGAATTATTTTTTTTCTCTCCAATACTCCCTATCCCCTTCATCTACTTTATTTCTCTCTGTATCATCTATCATGATCTGACATATTGATATTTTCTTTATACTTATCCTTACCGTGTATCTCTCACCACTAGAGTTAAGACCATGAGGCATTCTTTTTCTATTTTGTTCATTGTTGTATTTCCAGCAGTTTGGATGGTGTGTAAGACTAAGTGATATGTCAATTAAATTTTTTTTTGGATGAATGAATAACAGGGTATATAAATAAACATTACTCAAAGATGATATTGGAATCCATATTAGCCACAATTCGCTATTTAACTCTCCTCTCATATCCTATATAAGACGCTGTTTCCAAGTCAGTTTCCAGAGAGTAATCATATTATATTGTGTTATCTAATTTTGTATGTATTCATTTGGGAAAAGTTTCCCCAAATACCTCTTTCATCTGGCTAGCTACTTATATCCTAGTTTTAATCATGAGAATGGCACACTTTCTTTTTTTCTACCCATGCCTTTCCTTATGTAATTCCTTTAGATTGAGTCAAGATAACCCTTGCTTTAATTTCTGTTGTCCAAGATACACCCATATTGTTACCTGTCTTTACTGGGATACTTTTGTAAATTCTGTAGCTTGGTCTTGGTCTAGGTGAACCCATTAAGACTCCCATCTAGCTTATCCATTCTCAGTCTTTGATAATATGACATAAAAGTCTGATGTATCAACACAGACATCAAAGATCTTCTGATTCTAGATGTTGTCATTCATTAATTTATTCAGTCAGTTATATAATTGACAGTATTATAAAGTACTTATATATATTTGATATTTTAACATATTCTGGAATTTACAATTTTAAAAAAGTATGGTCCTTTCCACTGTTTTAACAGATTCTAGACTCATAAATAAATTACTGCAATTCAATTTAAATGCTATATTTGTAATACATACAGAATCGCTATGGAAACTCAAAAGAAGAACCTATTTGCCTTAGCCCAGTAATTTCTCTATTTAGTTGTTTAATCCAAATCAGAAATAGCAGGTGTAGTTCCACTTACAAGCTTCTCCTTTTTTCTTTTTAAATTTTGTTCTCTTCATATTGTATACATAATACTAGAATAGCAGATATATCTTTTTATGGTTATTCTATGATTGAGTAGGGTCTATGGCTTATCTAACTTGCTTTATGGCAAGAAAGAAAGGACCCCTATTAATTTCCTCTTCTATAATATAGTGATAACAATGCGTAATTGGCAGAGTGATGAGTACTGAATAAGAAAACATGATTGAAATGGAATACAATCTCTAGCCAGGAAGGATTTTTGAGAAAACTGTATAGTATTGTGAATAAGCATCCATGTTCTGGAGTTAGCAAATCCAGGCTTTGCCTTTTACTGTCTGTGTGATCTCGAGTATGTGGTTTAACCTCTCTAAGTGTATTTACGTATAAAATAAGAATAATGGAAACACTCAGTTCATAGAGATTTTTAAAGATTAGATATGATAATTGCAGGTAAGTCACCAAGAAAATTGTTTGATACATAATAAGTAAGAATAAGATTATTCTTATTATTCTTCTCTTTTTATTCTACACTTATTTTAAAGAGTATTATGAAAATAATGATCAAAGAAAATGCTGCATAACAAATACAGTGTGAATAGGCTGTTACTATGTACAAATACTCTGTGTTCTTCTTCTGGCTTATAAACACCTTTACTCTGGCTAATGCTTAATCTTTACACTTCATCCGTATGCGTTTGCCTTTTTATTTTTATTTCACCTCCTGCCATGTAATTTAACTCAGCATAAAATTCATTCTTTTGTAATCATTTTTATGCTTTCCTGTCTGCTAATTATGTTATCTAATAATAAATATAAATTGGCACTTCCAAATACATCTTTATAAATGCAAACATTGAAATAATAGGAAAAGCTGAAAAATGTCCAAAATAAGGAGCATCATTCATATTTTCAGTAAGAAAAATCATCCTATTTGAGATTTTACTTGGAGCATTACATCATTATTGTATATACTTGTTTTGCTTCTGCTGTTCTCTTAACAACTGGATGAACATAGAAATGATGCATCTCTGAAATTCCTTAACCTTGTCTTCTTCCCAATATTACTGGAATAGCTTAAAAGGAACCCACAAAAAACAAAGGCATCTTAATAAACACTCCTCAGATAAACAGAAAACGGCCTTTTGAAATGTTTAAATAATTCCGTAATTTTACTGAGCCACAGAATAAAAATGGGAATGATTTTTAAGGACTAAGCTAAAGGTTCAATCTCACTAGAAAAAAAAATCCATCTCAAACTTATTTAGAATTCATTTGTAGGAAAATTCTTATCTTTCAGAGTACATGCTAAGTTCCTTTCTTTTCAAAATAAAGAGCTATTAATGTCATATTTTCTGATTTTCTCTGGTTATCATGAATCTTAAAAGCAAACATATTTAGTCCCAAGAAGTATATTAAATATAGCAAAATTGTATGTACATCTTTTCATTACTTTTGACTTTTTCAACAGGATTTATTTTTAATTTAACCTTATTTCACTTTTTTATGAACTGACTGAACTCTCTGGAGAGAGAGAAAAAATAATACATTTAGTAAACATCAAAATTTTAGTGACTGAAGATGTTTCAGCCTCTTTTCCTCACATCAGCAAAAAACTCCTGTTGACCACAGTGAAAATTATAGGTAAGACAATGCAACAAGAGATGTCCTACAAATAATCCAAAAATTTCCGCCCCTATTTAGCTGTCAATTATTAATTGCATTTTGAAATGAGAATTAGACTGAAGTCTGATTTATAGAACAAATCGCTCTGGCATTAATGCTCTCAGAATGAAAAAATGGTATACTAAGAATACTTTCCTCTTGACATTTATGAAAACTTCATTGTTTCTTTTTCACTTCCATTAGTTGGTTCTACAAAAGTCCAATATTATTTTTCTAGGCATCAGACCATAGTACTAATAAAGTTGAATTGCTCTCTTTCACTGACGTCACAAAGTTTTATTCTACTAAATAGTGTAGGCTAGAGCCATGTTACACCAATTAGAAATATCTACAGCTAGAATCCAGTAGATAACAAAATCATCTGAAACACTAATATTAGATATCCTTCCTCAGCATTTCTCTTCTATACATTCATCACTTTAAATAAAGCAAAACCACAAACCAGAAGACAATGTGTGCAACTTTTACGGTAATCAACAGTGTTAATATCAGTAACATGCCTACACACTTACCAAATGATAAGAAAAAAATTAATTTAAAAATGCAAACAGTATCTGAGCAGGTCATTTACATAAGAAGAAATGTGAATTGTCAATGAACTATGGCCAACATCACCCACAAATTTTTAAAAAAGTTATTGGAATAATTTAAAATATCACAAATATTCTCATAAATTGCGTATCAGAGTGTTAACTGTGACTTTTTAGGGTAAGAAATCTGACATTACTGTTTGTTTGTTTCGGAGACAGGGTCTCCCTCTGTGCCATGCCGAAGCACAGTGGCACAATCATCTCTTTAAACTAAAGGAAAGAGAGACAAAATACGTTTGATTCCACAATCCCAATTTTGATGGTAAATCATGCAGTATAAAAGTACCAATATATTATATGGAAATAAACAAGAGTGCTATTGCAACCCTGTTTTTATAATGAAGAAAAAAATTAAAAATGGGGTAGTCATCATCTGCCATTTACACACCAGTTCCTTTCTCTATTCTTCTCCCTTGTTCTGTGCTGTAAAAGACTGACCTACAGGAATTACATTAGATAATTTCTTGGAGACCCTTAGATAGTGAAGGAAACGAAAAGAGAAGCACAGGCCCATGACATTTATTTCCCAGACTTCCTACACTGCTAGATTTCCAGGGGTTGGTTATGTCCCTTTTCCAAAGGCCTTAGCTGTTATCAAAAATCAGTCTTCGTGCTGTTGTCTTTGGTTTCTGATTTGCTCCCTTCTCTTGTCCATTCAGGTTTCCTGGTGGTACTAGCTTCCTAGAGTTACTATCCCTTTTTTGTTGTTGTTTCAAACTGCTTTGTAAGTAATCCTTTTATTAAATTATCTTCAGCTTGAGTGTGTCATCTGTTGCAGCAGGGATCTTATGCATCTCTCAGTAAAAGAATGCTTTAATAAATTTTAACATAGCTATATCCATAAAGTGTATTAAATGTATGTGTTAACTTAGAAAAATGTTTGTAATCTAATATATGGTAAGAAACTCAGTGTAACATCAAAATATGCCATTAACAAAGTGAAAAGTTAGGAAGCACTAGGAACAAATATAAGTAACAAAAATAAGTGAATACAAATCATTCTCCAAATTAAACAGGGAATCTCAGAAATCAATAAGAAAAAGGCAAAAGCCTCAATTTTTAAAATATGTGCAAATAATGTGAATAATTCACATAAGAAAAAAGTTGAATGGCTAACACATGTATTTAAAAAGTTCCATTTTACTTAGAATCAGGTAGATGTAAGTTAAAAGAAAATGCCATTTCACACACACCAAATTGACAATAAGGTCTTCGAGATAATATGAATCAAACAGGGCTCTCATATATAAATAGCTAGAATATAAACAGATAGTACCAATAAGTAAAGAATTATATATATATCTGATAAAATGAGTATGTGTGTGTTTCCATGCAGTAATTCCAAGCAAGGGTCAGCAAACTTTAGTCTGCATTGGAACAAACCAGAGGGCTTGCTAAAACACAAATTGCTGTTCTTATCACCAAAGATTTTAATTCAGTAGGGCTGAGGTCAGGCCCAATAATTTGCATTTCCATAAAGCTTCCAGGTGATACCCAGGCTAGTAGTCAGTGCTCACATTCTGAGAATAATTGCTCTGGAGAAATTCTTACCCATGTGCAGAACAAAATAAGTCAAAGACTGTTCACTGTAGCGCTTTTTGCAATAGTGAACAATTGGAAAAAAAATCCTTAAAGCTTGTCTACGGAACAGATATATAACTTGTATATATATATTCATGCAATTAAATACTATAAACTGATTAAAATAAATGAACAAAGCTATCTGCATCCATATTATTAAAACTCTCCAATATAATAGTGAGTAAAATAATCTAGTTGAAAAAGGAAAAATTCAGTATAAATTGTTATATATAAATAAACATTTATATAAATTGTTATTACAAGTAAAACAATTTTATTTGCTATTGGTCTATAAGCATTTATGTAGCAAAATTATTTTTAAAATGTGGAAATGGTAGACTCAAACTTTGAAATAGTAGTAAACTCTGAGAAAGGATAAAACAGGAATGGGGAGGAATTTACCATGGCATTTAACTGAATCTGTAGTATATTGTATCTTAAGGTGCATGGCTGAGTCACATGGGCATTCACTATATTAGTCTCTATAACATTTTATGCATGAAATATTTTATTAAGTAAAAATAAGTTAGGAAGTAATAACATTTTTTCATAGTTGTACCACTCTATACCATTGAACTCAGCTGGCATATAGGGATACCACTGTATACTATGTGGGAATATATTTGACTTTTATGTATTGAGTTTGGATCCTGCAAACTTACTACATTTACTTACTAGTTTTGGGATTTTTTTGGAAATTTTTTGAAATTTTCTATATAGATGTGCAAATCTTCTGTGAAAAGAGAGAGTTTTATTTCTAAATTTTATTTTATTTTTATTTTTTACAATGACAAATAAAATTATATATATTTACTATACACAACATGATTTTTTGAAGCATATGTATGTTCAAAATAGCCATTCCTATATATATGTATATATAGTCATTCCTATATATATATAGTCATTCCTATATGTATCTAGTCATTCCTATATATATATATAGTCATTCCTATATATAGATATATATAGTCATTCATATATATATATATAGTCATTCCTGTATATATGGGAATGACTATGGCTTATCTCACATATTTATTATTTTTGTGGTGAGAACACTTTACATCTATTCTCCTAGCATCTTTCAGGAATACAATATATCATTAAATATAGTCACCATGTTGTATAATAGACCTCTTGGATTTATTCCAGTGGAAAGTTTTTATCCTTTGACCAACGTCTTCCTGACCCCTTCCCTTCTCCTCATCAGTCACCCCAACCCCTGGTAACTACAATTCGATTTTGTACTTCTATGATATCAACTTTTTAGATATCACATATGAGTGAGATCCTTTGGTCTTTTTCTGCCTGGCTTATTTCACTTAACACAATGTTTTCCAGGTTCATTTGTATTTGTGGAAATAACAGGATTTCCTCCTTTTTATGGTTGAATAATATTTTGTTGTGTTTATATACTACATTTTCTATATCCATTCATACATTGATGGAGATTTAGGTTGATTCCATATCTTGGCTATTGTGAAGAGTGCTGCAATGAAGATGAGAGTGCAGATAAGTCTTCAATATACTGATCTCATATCCTTTGAATATATACCCAATATTGGCATTGATGGATCATGTGGTAGTTCTAGTTTTAATTTTTGAGGGACATTCATACTGTTTATCATAATGGCTGTATTAATTCACTTTCCAACGGTTAATGTAGAGAGGTTACCTTTTTTCTACTTCCATGCCGACACTTGTTATCTATTTTTTACAATAGTCATTTTAAAAGATGTGAGGTAATATCTCACTGTTGTTTTAGTTTAAATTTCCCTGATCATTAGTGATGTTAAAGATTTTTTTTCATATACCTATTGGCCATTTGTACATATTCTTTTGAAAAATGTCTATTGAAGTCCTTTGCTCATTTTGTAATTAGGCTATCTGTATTCTTACCATTGAGTTGTTTCAGTTTCTTAACATATTTTGAATATTAACCCCTTATCAGACATATAGTTTGCAAATATATTTCCAATTCTATAGATTGTCTCTTCATTCTGATGATTTTTTTTTCTTTTCTGTGCAGAAACTTTTTAGTTTGATCCTATTTGTCTATTTTTGCTTTTATTCCCTGAGCTTTTGGGTTATTTCCAAAAAGTTATTGCCCAGATGAATGTCATAGAGCATTTCTCCTCTGTTTTCTTCTAGTGCTTTCATAGTTTTGGGTCTTGCATTTAAACCTTTGCTACATTTTGAGTAAATTTTTGTTTATGGGATGAGACAAATGTCTAATTTCATTCTTCTGCATTTGGATATTGCTTTCTGAACATCATTTATTTAAAAGACTGTTCTTTCTCTATTGTGTGTTCTTGATTTTTGGTGGAAAATCAGTTCAGTGTAAATGCTTGGATTATTTCTGGCTGTCTTTTCTGTTTTATTGGCCTATGTGTTTGATTTTATGCCAATACCATGCTGTTTTGTTTTTGTAGTGTATTTTGAAGTCAGGTAGTGTGATGCCTCCAACTGTGTTCTTTTTGATCAAAATTGCTTTGGCTATTTGGGGTCTTTTGTGGTTCCATATGAATTTTAGGATTATATACTCTATTTCTGTGAAAAATGTCATTGGCTTTTCAATAGGGGTTGTATTGAATCTGTAGATAGCTTGAGTAATATGGATATTTTAACAATATTTATTATTCCATTCCATGAACACAAGGTATCAATTTATTTAATGCATAAAGATATCTGTTTATTTATTTATGTCTTTCTCAATTTTTTCGTCAGTGTTTTATAGATTTCATTGTAGTAATCTTTTACCTCCTTGGTTAAATTTATTTTTAAGTATTTTATTATTTTTGTAGCTGTGGTAAATGGAATTTTTTATTTCTTATTTGGATAGTTTGTTGTTTGTGTATAAAAATACGACTAGCTTTTGTATGTTGATTTTATATCCTGGAAGTTTGAATTCGTTTATTAGTTCTAACAGCTTCTTAGTAGAGTCTTAAGAGATTTTTTACATATTTAATCATGTTGTCTGAAAATACGGGTAATTTAATTTCTTCCTTTCCTGTTTAGATTTCTTTTATTTCCCTTGCCTTTCATTTCTTTCCCTTGCTTTACAGCTCTGGCTAGGACCTCCAGTATTTTACTAAATAGAAGAGATAATAGGCATCCCTGTCTTGTTTCGGATATTAGAGTGAAATTGTTTAATTTTTGCTGAGTTGTGGGTTTGCCATATATGGCCTTAATTGTATGAAGGTGCATTCCTTATATAATTAAGTCATTGAGAGCTTTTATCATAAAAGAATGTTGAATTTTGTCAATTTTTTTTCTGCATCTATGGAAATGATTATATAGTTTATGTCCTTCATTCTGTTAATGTGATATATGACATCTGATTAGCCTATGTTGAATTATCTGTCCTTACATTCCTGAGATGAATCCCATTTGATCATGGTGAATTATCTTTTGAATGTTTTATTAAATTCAGTTTGCTAATATTTCATTAAAGATTTTCACATCTAGTTTTATCAGAGACATTGGCCTGCTGTTTTCTTCTTTTATAGCATCTTTTTCTAGCTTTGCTATCAGGGTTATACTGGCCTTGTGAAATGAGCTTGAAAGTATTCCCTTCTCTTTAATTTTGAAGAATTGAAAATCATTGGTATGAGTTCTTTTAAATGTTTGATAGAATTTGGCAGTAAAACCATTAAGTCCTGGTGCAGCATTGCAAGAATCCTGGGCCTCTTATGGCAGATGTGATGCTAAGGTTGGTCAGATGCCTGGAGCCACGGTGTACTGTCTGATGCTGAGGGCTGCTTGGAATGCAGTGCTGCTGACATCAGCCCAGTAGACATCAAGCCTACCGTACAATCCTGAAGCCTGGGGCTGTGTGAATGTGCCTGGAGCCAGAGAAGGTCTAGCAGTTCAGTCCATGTGTACTGGCCTAGAATATGAGTCCATGGGCCTCTGCCCAGAACTAAGTTTTACTGACGTGGGCCCAGTGTTAGGGATTAAGGCAAAGTTCTGTGCTCACTTCTCTCTTTTCCCCTGAGCAGACAGTAGTTCTGTTATGTGCTGTGCTGCCTGGAGTTGTGGGAGGGGTGCCATGGGTAATGTAAAACTGTCGTTGCTATCCTCCTCAATTTATCTTTTTAAATTATTGTGCTAAAACCAGGTGCTGAGATATCTTATCTGGTTTCCTTAGCTTTTGTGAAGGTATTTTATCACGTGTAAAGTTGTTAAAAATTGATGTTTCTGTGAGTGGATGATGGCTAGAGAGCCCTATTCCACCATATTCCTGCTCCTCCTTCTTATTTCATAATATCTAATATGTATGCCTTTTATTATTTTTTCTTGCCTTTTGCACTGGCTACAATTTCCAGATGACGTTGAATAAGAGTGATGCCTGCGTCCATTTTGTGTTGCTATAAAAGAATATCTGAGGCTAGGTAATTTATATAGAAAAGAGGTTTACTTGGCTCATAGTTCTGCAGGCCACAAGAGGCATGGCAGTGGTGTTAGCTCAGCTTCTGGCAAACACCTTAGGCTTTCACTCATGGAAGGAGACAAAAGGAGCTGGTATTTGCAGAGATCACATCATGAAAGAGGAAGTAAGAGAGAGAGAGGGGAGGTGATAGGCTCTTATTCACAACCAGCTCCAGCAAGAACTAATAGAGCAAGAACTCACTCATCTGCTTTCCCCAGGAAGGAAATAAATCTATTCATGAAGGATCCACCGCCATAATCCAAAACCTCCCAGTAGACCGCACATCCAACAACTGAGATCAAATTTCAACATGAGATTTGGAGAGGACAAACATTCTAATTACAGCAAGTGGTAAGAAAGGTCACCCTTGCTTGGTCAGTAGTCTTTGGAGGTGGGGATGGGGCTGAAAGCCTTCAGTCTTTAACAATTAATTATGATGTTATCTGTAGATTTTTAAAGATCCCACTATAGGAAAATAAAGTACCCATCTTTTTCTAGTTTCTTGATAATTTTTAATCAAAAATTTGTCAAATGCCTTTTCTGCACAGATTGAGATGATTATATAGCTTTAATTATTCACTTGTGAATATGATAAATCACACTGATTTTCAAATGTGGTATTATCTTTATATATTAGTTTCCTTGGGCTACTATAACAAACTACTACAAACTGGGTTGCTTAAAACAACAGAAATTCTAGCACAATTCTGGGGCTACAAGTTCAATATTAAATTATCAACAAGATCATTCTCTCTTTAAAGGTTCTATGGAAGAGTGTTTGCCTCCTTTTTTCTAGCTTGTGGTGGCTTCTTGGCAATAATTCGTGTTCCTTCTTCTACAGCAAGTGGTATCACTCCAATTTCTCCCTCTATGGAAATGGCCACATTTCATTGACTTGTGTCTGCATCTCTGCATATCCTTCTTTTAAAGGCACCAGTCACAGAATTCCACACCCACCCAAAAGCAGTATGACCTCATCCTAATTTAACTAGTTACATTTGCAAAGACCCTCTTTCCAAACAAGGTCACATTCTGAAACTTTATGTATATAGGAATTTGCGGGGAATACTATTCAACCAAGGACTCCTTTCATTTCTTTTTTTTTTTTTAACAGTGTCACTTTAATATTCTTTGTTTTATTATTATTATACTTTAAGTTTTAGGGTACATGTGCACAATGTGCAGGTTTGTTACATACATATACATGTGCCATGTTTGTGTGCTGCACCCATTAACTCGTCATTTAGCATTAGGTATATCTCCTCATGCTATACCTCCCCCCTCCCTCCACCCCACAACAGTCCCCGGAATGTGATGTTCCCCTTCCTGTGTCCATGTGTTCTCATTGTTCTATTCCCACCGATGAGTGAGAACATGCGGTGTTTGGTTTTTTGTCCTTGCGATAGTTTACTGAGAATGATGATTTCCAGTTTCATCCATGTCCCTACAAAGGACATGAACTCATCATTTTTTATGGCTGCATAGTATTCCATGGTGTATATGTGCCACATTTTCTTAATCCAGTCTATCATTGTTGGACATTTGGGTTGGCTCCAAGTCTTTGCTATTATGAATAGTGCCGCAATAAACATACATGTGCATGTGTCTTTATAGCAGCATGATTTATAGTCTTTTAGGTATATACCCAGTAATGGGATGGCTGGGTCAAATGGTATTTCTAGTTCTAGATCTCTGAGGAATCTCCACACTGACTTCCACAATGGTTGAACTAGTTTACAGTCCCACCAACAGTGTAAAAATATTCCAATTTCTCCACATCCTCTCCAGCACCTGTTGTTTCCTGACTTTTTAATGATGGCCATTCTAACTGGTGTGAGATGGTATCTCATTGTGATTTTGATTTGCATTTCTCTGATGGCCAGTGATGATGAGCATTTTTTCATGTGTCTTTTGGCTGCATAAATGTCTTCTTTTGAGAAATGTCTGTTCATGTCCTTCGCCCACTTGTTGATGGGGTTGTTTGTTTTTTTCTTGTAAATTTGTTTGAGTTCTTTGTAGATTCTGGATATTAGCCCTTTGTCAGATGAGTAGGTTGCGAAAATTTTCTCCCATTTTGTAGGTTGCCTGTTCACTCTGATGGTAGTTTCTTTTGCTGTGCAGAAGCTCTTTAGTTTAATGAGGTCCCATTTGTCAATTTTGGCTTTTGTTGCCATTGCTTTTGGTGTTTTAGACATGAAGTCCTTGCCCATGCCTATGTCCTGAATGGTAATGCCTAGGTTTTCTTCTAGGGTTTTTATGGTTTTAGGTCTAACATTTAAGTCTTTAATCCGTCTTGAATTAATGTTTGTATAAGGTGTAAGGAAGGGATCCAGTTTCAGCTTTCTACATATGGCTGGCCAGTTTTCCCAGCACCATTTATTAAATAGGGAATCCTTTCCCCATTTCTTGTTTTTGTCAGGTTTTTCAAATATCAGATAGTTGTAGATATGTGGTGTTATTTCTGAAGGCTGTGTTCTGTTCCATTGATCTATATCTCGTTTTGGTACCAGTACCATGCTGTTTTGGTTACTGTAGCCTTGTAGTATAGTTTGAAGTCAGGTAGCGTGATGCCTCCAGCTTTGTTCTTTTGGCTTAGGATTGACTTGGCGATGTGGGCTCTTTTTTGGTTCCATATGAACTTTAAAGTAGTTTTTTCCAATTCTGTGAAGAAAGTCATTGGTAGCTTGATGGGGATGGCATTGAATCTATAAATTACCTTGGGCAGTATGGCCATTTTCACGATATTGATTCTTCCAACCCATGAGCATGGAATGTTTTTCCATTTGTTTGTATCCTCTTTTATTTCATTGAGCAGTGGTTTGTAGTTCTCCTTGAAGAGGTCCTTCACATCCCTTGTAAGTTGGATTCCTAGGTATTTGATTCTCTTTGAAGCAATTGTGAATGGGATTTCACTCATGATTTGGCTCTCTGTTTGTCTGTTATTGGTGTATAAGAATGCTGGTGATTTTTGTATATTGATTTTGTATCCTGAGACTTTGCTGAAGTAGCTTATCAGCTTAAGGAGATTTTGGGCTGAGACTGTGGGGTTTTCTAGATATACAATCATGTCATCTGCAAACAGGGACAATTTGACTTCCTCTTTTCCTAATTGAATACCCTGTATTTCCTTCTTCTGCCTAATTGCCCTGGCCAGAACTTCCAACACTATGTTGAATAGGAGTGGTGAGAGAGGGCATCCCTGTCTTGTGCCCGTTTTCAAAGGAAATGATTCCAGTTTTTGCCCATTCGGTATGATATTGGCTGTGGGTTTGTCATAGATAGCTCTTATTATTTTGAGATATGTCCCATCAATACCTAATTTACTGAGAGTTTTTAGCATGAAGGGTTGTTGAATTTTGTCAAAGGCCTTTTCTGCATCTATCGAGGTAATCATGTGGTTTTTGTCTTTGGTTCTGTTTATATGCTGGATTACATTTATTGATTTGCGTATGTTGAACCAGCCTTGCATCCCAGGGATGAAGCCCACTTGATCATGGTGGATAAGCTTTTTGATGTGCTGCTGGGTTTGGTTTGTCTGTATTTTATTGAGGATTTTTGCATCAATATTCATCAAGGATATTGGTCTAAAATTCTCTTTTTTGGTTGTGTCTCTGCCCGGCTTTGGTATCAGGATGATGCTGGCCTCATAAAATGAGTTAGGGAGGATTCCCTCTTTTTCTATTGATTGGAATAGTTCCAGAAGGAATGGTACCAGTTCCTCCTTGTACCTCTGGTAGAATTTGGCTGTGAGTCATTTCTAATGTAAACTCCACTTGGTAATGGTATATTTTCTTTTTTATATATGTGAATTTTATTGCTAATACTTTTGTTAGAGACTTTTGCATCTATGATCCTGAGTGATATTTGTCTATAATTATTTTTGTAATGTATATGTTTTAGTATTGAAATACTACCAGTCTTACTGAGTTAATATTAGACGAATCTACCCTTTAAAAGATGCTAAGAGGATTAAAAGACAAGCCATTGACTGAAAGAAAAATGTTTGAAAACCACATATGTGGTAAAGGTCTTAAATTCAGAATTTACAAAAACCCCTTAAAACTCAATAATAAGAAAACAATCAATTAAGAAATGGGTAAAAATTTGAACAAACACTCACAAAAGAAGTTAAAGATGGCAAAGACATGAAATGATTCTCAGTATAATCACTGAATAGATTTAAATTAAAGCCACAGCAATCCAACACTATAAACCTAGTGTTTTATAAACCTAGAATAGCTAAAATTAAAATACTGACCATATCAGGTAGAGGTCATGAATGTAGAACAGATGGAATTCTTATACACAGTAAATCAGAGTGTGAAATTGTACAACCACATTAAATCTTCATCTGCCGTATGACCCAACCATTTGACTATTTAGTATTTAAACAAAAGAAATGGAAGCATATGTCCATTCAAAGACTTGTAAATGTATGTTTATAGGTCCTTTATTTGTAAGAGCCAAAAACCAGAGGAAAAAAATAACAAATATTTACCAAGAGATGAATGCAAAAACAAATTGTGTTATATCCATACAATGCAATACTATTCAAGAATAAAATACAATGAACTATCAATACTATGCTAAAGCATTGATAAATATAAAGGACATTATTATAAGTGAAAAAGCTATAAACAGAACAGTACATAGTGTAAAATTTTATTTAAATAGAACCCTAGAAAATGCAAGTTGTTGCCTGGACATGAAGGAGGAGTCTGGGAGGTAGAATGAGAGATTACAAGGGATATGAGAAAAGTTTTCAGTACAATGAATATGTTTCTTTTCCACATTGTGGTGATGGTTTCAGTAGTGTACACAGATGCCAAAATATCAAGTTTTACAATTTAATATGCATAATTTATGTCAATTACAAATTTAAAAATGGATGTAGGAAGGTCATGGGATATAAGTTTAATATATAAAAGTATATTTTATCCTTCCATATCTCTACAGCCATATCCCTATATGCCAGTTAAAAACAGTGACAAAAATATGGCAAGATACACATGAATCTGTCACTTGTTTTCATTTATGAAATATTTTATTGTTAAAATATATATAGTATTTGAAGTCACCTACTTCTGCTTTCCAAGTATAAAGATTCTTTTTTTTTTTTATTTTACTTTAAATTTTAGGGTACATGTGCACAGCGGGCAGGTTTGTTACATGTGTATACATGTACCATGTTGGTGTGCTGCACCCATTAACTCGCCATGTACATTAGGTATTTCTCCTAATGCTATTCCTCCCCCCTCTCCCCACCCTACAACAGGCCCCAGGGTGTGATGTTCCCACCCTGTATCCAAGTGTTTTCATTGTTCAATTCCCACCTATGAGTGAGAACATGTGGTGTTTGGTTTTTTGTCCTTGTGATAGTTTGCTGAGAATGATGGTTTCCAGCTTCATCCATGTCCCTACAAAGGACATGAACTCATCATTTTTTATGGCTGCATAGTATTCCATGGTGTATATGTGTCACATTTTCTTAATCCAGTCTATCGTTGTTGGACATTTAGGTTGGTTCCAAGTCTTTGCTATTGTGAATAGTGCTGCAACAAACATACGTGTGCATGTGTCTTTATAACAGCATGATCTATAATCCTTTGAGTATATACCCAGTAATGGGATGGCTGGGTCAAATGGTATTTCTAGTTCTAGATCCCTGAGGAATTGCCACTGAGCCCGCATTGCCAAGTCAATCCTAAGCCAAAAGAACAAAGCTGGAGGCATCACGCTACCTGACTTCAAACTATACTACAATGCTACAGTAACCAAAACAGCATGATACTGGTACCAAAACAGAGATATAGACCAACAGAACAGAACAGAGCCCTCAGAAATAATGCCACATATCTACAACTATCTGATCTTTGACAAACCTGACAAAAACAAGAAATGGGGAAAGGATTCCCTATTTAATAAATGGTGCTGGGAAAACTGGCTAGCCATATGTAGAAAGCTGAAACTGGATCCCTTCCTTAAACCTTATACTAAAATTAATTCAAGATGGATTAAAGATTTAAATGTTAGACCTAAAACCATAAAAACCCTAGAAGAAAACCTAGGCATTACCATTCAGGACATAGGCGTGGGCAAGGACTTCATGTCTAAAACACCAAAAGCAATGGCAACAAAAGCCAAAATTGACAAATGGGATCTAATTAAACTAAAGAGCTTCTGCACAGCAAAAGAAACTATCATCAGAGTGAACAGGCAACCTACAGAATGGGAGAAAATTTTTGCAATCTACTCATCTGACAAAAGGCTAATATCCAGAATCTACAATGAACTCAAACAAATTTACAAGAAAAAAACAACCCCATCAAAAAGTGGGCGAAGGATATGAACAGACATTCTCAAAAGAAGACATTTATGCAGCCAAAAGACACATGAAAAAAATGCTCATCATCACTGGCCATCAGAGAAATGCAAATCAAAACTGCAGTGAGATACCATCTCACACCAGTTAGAGTGGCGATCATTAAAAAGTCAGGAAACAAAAGGTGCTGGAGAGGATGTGGAGAAATAGAAACACTTCTACACTGTTGGTGGGACTGTAAACTAGTTCAACCATTGTGGAAGTCAGTGTGGCGATTCCTCAGGGATAAAGATTCTTAAGGTGGGTATTTTACCTCATAAGATAATTCCATCTGTATTGTGATTATCCCACATATAAAATTATAGGATTTGTGAGTTAATTGATGTATTATATCTAGGTAATAAGAATATATTTTTGTATATATAATAAGAATATATTCTTATTTGGTAATAAGACCATAAGAAAATTGAGTCTAGTATTGTATGTTGCTCTTGTGGAAACTATTTATAAAATTAAGGGACTGGGCCTTGGGATAACGGTGGAAGAAAAGACATAATATATAAATAGCAGTTCTTCAGTTAAAACTTGGGAAATAAAATGGAAGATGGGAGAAAGAAAAGCTAACCATTCTAATGATGCTTTATTGCAAAGGAGGAAGGTTGATGAGAAATGTAGAAAGGAGTCCACTACTTGTTCTTTCATGCAGTTTTTTTTTCGTTTTTTTAATATACAAATCAAAAATGTTTTCAAGGACGGTAGATTGCTTACTGTTCTCTCCTTTAAGCCAGCAATCCAAATAATTCCAAGTCTGACTCAGAGTACAATGCCATAATAACTGAAGTGAAAAAAATATGTGATGAGAAATCAAACACAGAAACATAACTTAAAAACATTTTTCATGTGCCTAGTGTCTGCTAAATATATAAGTAATTTGCTAGCATCTTAATAAAAGCCATGAAAGAGGTATTCTGAAATGTTCTAATTGATGATTGATAACACTTGGGAAATAATTGCATAGTGCCTAGTTATAATAATTTAAGATGTAAAATGTCTTTGTCGATGTATTGATGAAGTGTACAATATTTAATTTTATTTTTGGTATTTGTAAAAATACAAAGTAAAGGTTTCCATAGGTGCAGGCTATGGCTCCTGTAAATATCTGATTTGGTTTTACTGTGTCCCCACTCAAATCTCATCTTGAATTGTAGTTCTCATAATCCCCATGTGTCATGGGAGGAACCCAGTGGGAGGTAATTGAATCATGGGGGCAGGTACCTACATGCTGTTCTTGTGATAGTGAGTGAGTTCTCATGAGATCTGATGATTTATAAGGGGCCTGTCCTCTTTTGCTCGGTACTTCTCTCTTCTGCTGGCATGTAAAGAAGGATGTGTTTGCTTCTCCTTCAGACATGACTGTAAGTTTCCTGAGTCCTCCCCAGCCCTGCAGAACTATCAGTCAATGAAACCCCTTTTCTTTATAAACTACTCAGTTCTTTATAACAACATGAGAATGAATTAATACAATATAATTTTACATTTAGGAACTTAATTTTCTCAATTTAAAATTTTTTTTTCTTAAGGATTCTTAGAAACCTTTGCATTTGGGGAGAAACAATTTCACACTCTTGTATCTCTAGCAGAGTGCCTGACTCCTGGGAGTTGCACATGAAACTATTGTAAAAATAAATAAAAGAACAATGGATGTGTAAATGAATTATGATTATGTAATCTTAATGCTTTTAACATTTTTACGATACCTTAAGAATGCTACAAATTTAGCACAAATATGCCTATACTTTTAGTTTAGCCACAGTTGAGTCACCTAATTGTGGCAATCTTCTTTGCTGATTACAAAACAGAATTTATTTTAAGATAGAAACATTAAGATTTCTGAAATTTTCATGTTTCTTTTGCTGCAAAGACCCTTTGAAATCTTCACTTAGAAATTTTCTGTTGTCAGGGTTATACTTATTGAGTGGTTGCTATATATGAAACAAAAATCTTGTAAAAATTATACTATATTCTATACCTTAAAACAATTGTTCCTTAGGGTCATGCTCATGTATAGGTGTAATATGTTTGTCAAATGGCCAATATCAGCTCTCTGCATTCTTAAAAATATCTTGAAGAAGCTACTGCATCTGATTAGGGGAGTCTTATTTTCTTCTTCTTAATTGCTTTTTTAAAAACACAGGATACATGTGCAGAACATGCAGGTTTGTTACAAAGGTATATGTGTGCTATGGGGGTTTGCTGCACCAATTGACCCATCCTCTAAGTTCCCTCCCCCTACCCCCCAACCCCCAATAGACCCTGGTGTGTGTTGTTCCCCTCTCTGTGTCCTTGTGTTCTCATTGTCATCTCCTACTTATGAGTGAGAACATGTGGTATTTGGTTTTCTGTTTCTGTGTTAGTTTGCTGAGCATGATCGTTTCCACCTCCATCCATGTCTCTTCAAAGGACATGATCTCATTCTTTTTGTGGCTGCATAGTATTCCACAATGTGTATGTACCACATTTTCTTTATCCAGTCTATTGCTGGTGGGCATTTGGGTTGGTTAAATGCCTTTGCTATTGTAAATAGTGCTGCAACAAACATATATGTGCATATGTCTTTATAGTAGAATAATTTATATTCCTTTTGGTTTATACCCAGTAATGGGATGGCTGGGTCAAATGGTATTTCTCATTCTAGATCCTTGAGGAATCACCATACTCCCTTCCACAATGGTTAAACTAATTTACATTCTAGCCAACAGTGTAAAAGCGTTCCTGTTTCTCCACAGCCTTGCCAGCATCTGTTGTTTCCTGACTTTTTAATAATCGCCACTCTTACTGGTGTGAGATGGTATCTCATTGTGGTTTTGATTTTCATTTCTCTGATCATCAGTGATGTTGAGCTTTTTTCACATGTTTGTTGGCCACGTAAATGTCTTCTTTTGAGAAATGTCTGTTCATATCCTTTACCCACTTTTTGATGGAGTTTTTTTTTTCTAAATTTGTTTAAGTTCCTTGCAAATTCTGGATATTAGACCTTTGCCAGATGGCTAGATTGCAAAATTTTTCTCCCATTCTGTAGGTTGCCTTTTCACTCTGATGATAGTTTCTTTTGTTGTGCAGAAGCTCTTTAGTTGCAACAAAAGCCAAAATAGACAAATATGGGAGTCTTATTTTCTAAATAGGATATTTGGTTTGCAAACCTAATCCTCTAATTTGTGGGTCACCTATTTTCTAAAAAGTATAGTTGTTTGGCAAACCTACTGCTTGTAAGGGAATAACATAATATAAATTAATAGGGGGTTTGGGGGCTAACAATAAGACATGGTGGGAACTGTGGCAACCTGGATAGTATATGCCTCTCCTTAAGTAAAGTCACTAACAGACTTGAGCAGATATTAACTAAGCCTCTCAAATTTTCACGAGAAATATCAAATATAAACCTTTTTAAATGTTAAATCTCAAAGCTTTGAAATATTGGCATTTAGGTAAAATTGCTTGATAAATATCTGTAAGCCAAGTAAGATGTAATTATGGGTTACATTAGACTAAATTACTGTCAGACTCTTATCTCATTTATTTTTCATATGCACAGGTGAAAGTTCACAATTTTAATTTTTCCAACATATGTTTTTAGCAGTAGCTTAATAGTTGTTCCCTTTAATAAAGGAACACATATTTAAAAGATACAAAGGTAGTGTTCAAGTCATAGGTTTTTAAAACTAAAAGAAACTCAGTAATAACCTAAAGCGTTTATCAAGTAAGGGAGCAACTAAGCATATAGGAAATATCAAACAAGTGAGTTATTTGAGGTTTTGAATTAGATTTTAAAAGATCTGGAAGGATAACCTAAATCTCCTACTTTGTAGTCCAGAGATCATTACAACACTTCATGAAACCACCTAGTTCCTTTTTTAGCTATATACACATGAGAATATTAAATTAGAAATATAAGATTAGAACAAGAAGCTACAGGAAAGTATCCATCCCACACATCATTTTGGATTTGTTGTTGATGTGATCTCAGTTGTTAGAGAAGACTAAGCAGTCATCCCATCATTCAGAATGAAAACTAAATATAAATTTAAAACAATGATAAGAATTCAAATGAAAGACAGTCATTTTCTCAGACATCTTGGCTTTATGGAGATTAAATGAAGTAATGCACATGAAGGGACTTAGTATAATATAACTTCCTATAGAAAATGTAAGAAATTGTTATTTAAGAAAATGCTACTTCGAAATCTATGTACTCAGCACTGTTGAAATGCAAAGATATACATAAAGCAAAATTCATGTCATAAATGGGAGGAGGTCCACAATAATCAACAAATGAGAAAAAGTTTTCCCAAATGATTAACTACTAATGAACTATGTTTCAACTATTCATGAAGTTTTTTCCTCTATATAGTTTCAGCATTTTTCCCCCACTGTTGCTTACTTCTTCCACTGTTTTCTATTGAATTTATTTCAATTAGCAATTTTTCCATTTTAGAGTATTACATATTAGTTTTAGATCTCACTTGTAAAAACACATAATGCAAGCTTTCTAATTCAAATTAACTTTTAATTTTATTTAATGAATAACTCTTATTAACGTATCTCCATGAAATGCAGAGCATTTAGAAAATAATTAAAGGATTGGCAATTTTCCTGTGTTTTACTTTTTGATGCAATATACCATTGTAGACAATCAATTTGCAAAACTTTACAAATTGTGATTTATGATTTAATGATTCCCATGCAAACTTAAAAGTAATGAAATCAAGACCTAATCCAAAGGGCAGATCCTAATACAGAAAAACAAACAAACAAACGAACAAACAAAGTTCTTTATAAATGGAGACACTGACAGATTTTGGCTTGTTTTCAATTTAGTGAAATACCTAAGCATATTATAATATTTTCTAAGCTTCACGGGGCATTTAGAAGACAATGAGTTTGAAAAAAACAGAATCTTCAAAAAAAGACCCTTGTTTCCAAATTCAATATTATATAGAAAATTGCCTGCAGAGGACACTAGTCAAGTGTAGTAAACTTCAAAAGAAGAAGGATTTTCCTACTGCGTTTTTTCTCACTGGAATCCAAGAAAACTGCCGTGTTCACTGTGTTTGCAGATATCTGAAAAGAGCATTTAGATATTTTTTTTTGGAAAACTCATCTCTAAAGGACTATTTTCTTAAACTAACCTTTTGAAAAAACTCAGGGAAAAAATGTGTTTTTTTTTTTTTTTTTTTTTTTTTTTTCTGTTTTGAAGCTGGTGATGTTTAAAGGTGTTTGGCCTTTCTTCCCTTAGCAGTTTATTTTTTTCTAATTTGGTCTTTGATGAATATCAAATATATAGCCCTTTTACATTCCATTATTAAGATATTTGTTCTCAGTTCTGAAGAATGGAGATGTTTCAGGAGAATTTTTTAATAATTATATTGGATATTTAGAGCTGTTAGTGCTTCATAGATGTGACTTTACTTAATGTAATTATATAAATCAGAGCATACATTTTTAGGGCTTCTTGGATTAACAAGCTAATCGTAATTTATTACTTCTTAGGGATTATTTCCTGGCAGCCAAGCCAAATGATACACCTCCCAATGAACATTCAACAATTCTTTGTTCAATACAGTTCAATTGTTCATTTTTATTTTAAATGTTCTCAACTTTATGGCAATGGCCTTTCTCCTTTTACTTTGAATAAAAGATTAATGATAATTACTTTTAAGTGAAAGATGGTGTGTTTCATTACACTTAGGTCAAATAAGACAGAATTTTCTTGAATCACTGATTAAAAGTGATTAGTACATCATCATGCAAAATGAGACTAAATTCACCAAGTTCTGTGAAGTAGCTGTTAACTATGTGAGTGATATATTCTACCAAAAGTCCCAGCAGCAAGGTAATTACTGAACCAAATGTAATTTGAATCCAATACTTAATTATCCATGATAATCAGTCCTGTACAGAACTTTCTGACTTGGTGACATGTGGGAGCCTGTTATAAAAAAGAAAATATACCTATTATAGTATTTTGTGGGATAGCCAAGTAGAAAATAACTAACAATTTCCAGCAGGGAATAAAAAATGTACCTAACAAAGCTTGGTATCTGCCTTTGCAAATATTTTAGATGGCATGTCTATCTCACCATTTAAAACATACATTAGTCTTTATAAGCAGAGAAACACACCTAGGCTCTGATCCAAAGTATATTTCAGCAAAAAATAGGAGTTATATTGTTCCTCAACTTCCTCCTATTCTTTTTGTTAAATCTTTTTACTGTTATATCATCAGACATTCTTGTAATACCAATCAATGTTTTAAAAAGTGCATCAGCCTTCTACTCAAAGTTCTGTGAAAAACTGTCATTATTACCTCTCTGTAGTATAAGAGAAGTATTGTATCATCTGCTTGGATTGACCAACGTATACTGGCCAAGAAGAGCTTTCCATTTCTACAGAAACAAATTTTAATAAAAGAAAAATGAATAAAATTGCCAAAGAAATGGTTAGAATCACTAAAATCTTGTGTTGTTAAAATCATTATGTCAAATAATATTCACAGATCTAGCCTCTTTATTCCTTTATTATACATTAGGAGATGGCTGTTCACCTATCCCCACCTATAACTATAATGTGATGTCAAAAGGCGCACTGTTGACAGACATTAAAAGTTAGTCAAGCTCGCCAAAGGCTGAGGATGTCACTCATATATTCCTATTTTTACAAATGTATTTTTGTTAGAAGTGACACATTCCCTCTTGTTAAGGTTAACGACCAATAAAAAAAGAAATATTTCTGATTAGAGCCGTAGTCTACCACATGGCATTCAGAAATCCAGGTACCTTCTACAATGTGGCTCTTTCTTTAGGGCCTCAGAGATTTTGCATTTACTTATGAGTAAAACAGTGGTTCTTAAACTAGTGTGTACCATAATCACCCAAAGGGCGTGTGAAATAATTTTTTTCCTGCTCTGAAAGTTTCTGATTCCATGGATCTGGAGTGGAGCCCAGGAATTTATATTTCTAGCAATGTCCCAAGTGATGCTACTGCTCATCTGGGGACCACACTTTGAGACTATCTGAAGTGGAGAATAAATACAGAGATCACACACGAGACGATTTTATAAAACAGGACTTCAAGTAACACTTCCATTCACTCAAGTAGATACCACTTGGGCAAAAGAGGAGGTTGAGAAAGGTAGTTTAATTTTTTGTCGAGTAAAAAGAAAAATTAAATTTTGATAAGTAGCTAGCTAGACTCTGTCACGGGTGACAATGAGTTCATATTATTATTATGCCCTTCCACAGGCTCCTAAATAGAAAAATGAGTTTTTTTCCTTCCTTCCTTCCTTCCTTCCTTCCTTCCTTCCTTCCTTCCTTCCTTCTTCCTTCCTTCCTTCCTTCCTTCCTTCCTTCCTTCCTTCCTTCCTTCTTTCCTTCCTTCCTCCCTCCCTCCCTCCTTCCCTTTCTGCCTTCCTGCCTTCCTTCCAACCTTCCCATGCCTCCCTTCCTTCCTTCTTCCCTCCCTCCCTCTCTTCCTTCCTTCATTCCTTCCCTCCTTCCTTCCTCCCTCCCTCCTTCCGAGCCTTCCTTCCAACCTTCCTTCCTCCCTTCCCATGCCTCCATCTGCTTCCCTTCCTTCCTTCTTCCCTCCCTCCCTTCCTTCCTTTCTTTCTTCCTTCCTTCCTTCCTTCCTTCCTCCCTTCCTTCCTTCCTTTTTTTCCTGCTTTCTCTCTTTCTTTCACTCTCTCTTTCTTTCTTCCCTTTCTTGTAACTCCTTATTACCCTGGCCATAACAGAAAAGGAAAAGAAAGTATAACACTTAAGAAAGAATTTTAAAAGAAACAAAACCAATTTCCTTAATTTCCTGTGTAACTTATTCTCATTTCCTAATAAGTCCTACCAAATTTCAAACAGTTGAAGGAGATGAAAATTAAAGGTATCTTGGCAAAAATGCAAAAAGATGCGTTTGCAAGTTTTTCAATACAGTATTATATGTAGATGCAAAAGTCTGAAAACAAACCAAATACACATCATTAAGGAGACTGGTTGAATAGGCTATGGTAAATACAGAAATGTTGATCCAAAGTTTCTTCTGAAACTCTATATTGGGGTCAGTCCTCTTTAGGGATCCCGGACATTGATTTAAAGATGCTGTATGGAAGTTAAGAAGGAGCAAGTGAGGAGCAACTGGCTGGGCACACCATGGCATAACAATGAGAAACACACATTAGCTACTTGTACCCCTTTGGCAGATACATTAATGGAGTTTGACTATTTTCCATGGTAGATTTGTGTTGAGGAGATTGATTTACAGAGTCTTTAAAACTGATTGTAGGCTGGTGTGCTGGCTCACGCCTGTAATCCCAGCACTTTGGGAAGCCGAGGCAGGCGGATCACTTGAGGCCAGGAGTTCAAGACCAGCCTGGACAACATGGAGAAACCCAGTCTCTAAGAAAAAGAGAAAAAATAGCTGGGCATGATGGTGCACACCTGTAGTCTCAGCAACTCTGGAAACTTGGGAGTCTGAGACGCAAGAATTGCTTGAACCTGGTAGGCGGAGGCTGCAGTCAGCTGACATTACAGCACTGCACTCCAGCCTGGGTGACAGAGTGAGACACTGTCTCAAATAAAAAAAAAAAATCTGAAATGTGTGTGTAACTAGAATGTCAATTAAGTATTTTTCAGAAGTATAATTTTTTAAGGAGACCAGATGTTTGGATTAGCTTAACTATTCCATTTTCCTCTTTAGAGCCACAGAATACTGGGAGATTTCTGAATAAAAATTTATTAAAAAAACTTGTTGATATTATTATTTACTTTTGCCTATATGTATGATGAACTATCTTCCAGCACTACTGTTTATCTGTTTAGTTCTTCTGTTTCTACTGATTATAGTTTATATGATTCAACGACATAATGTTTATACTGGAAATGTCTCCAGCAGTTCTTTCTCTGTTGTGATTTTTACCCTTTCTAATAAAGTATTAGTAACAATCTTCTTTGTTTTTTTGTTTTGAATGCTCTTTGCCTAATGCATCTATTGTAGTATTGTCTGATTCCATTGTGTTTATATACATCTTATACACTGTTTTCTGATTTTTCACATTTATAATTTATGTGTCTTCCAAACTAGCATTTGTTTGGTTTTGTAATTAGAACTAAGAGGCTTTAATTTAATTGGAAGAGCTTATTATATTGACATTTTTATTATAATCAGTATAAAGTGTTTAGTCTCATGTCAACCATCCTTCTGATTAATAGAGAAGCAGTAGAAGAGTATGAGCTGCCTAGATTCAAATTTCACCTACAACAGTAGCATGTGATCTTGGGCAAGTATGTGACAGTAACAACAAAGATAGTAACAATATCAATGTCATACCGATGTTGTGAGATTTAAACAAATTAGTATATGTTAATCATTTGAAACAGAGCCTAATACATGCTATATATTATATAGTTTAACTATTACTGTAATTTTTGTTTTTACATTTGATTCTTATTGAAAATACACTTTTTTCTATGTGGTTTGTTTTCTCTTTTTTTCATATTTTCATATGCATATGTCTTGCTTTTCATTCAATCAGTGAACACTGTTAAGATTTTTAACATTGTATCTATTTTTGGCAATCATATCCTCAAAATAAGAAGAAGAGTTTCCTACTGTGTCTTAGCTAACGGAAATAAGGAATTCACAATACTCTATGTTCCTCTATCACCATGATGACCACAAATCATGCTCTGTCAATAAATTAGATTCATAGAATTATTATCCATTATTAATTATTGTATATTATTGATCTGATTTCAAAACTAATTTATATTTTATTCAGGTTCATAACCATATGTACTCTTAAATATATACATTGATTAATTGTAGTGATAAATGCCACTAATAATTTGAGATTATTATACCTTTTTTAAGTTATGCTTTTTATTTTGAGATAATTATATATTCATATAGAGTTGTCAGAAATTATACAGAGAAATATTGTGTATACTTAACCCAGTCCCTTTCAATGGTAACATTGAAAAACTATGGTACAAGATCACAACCAGAATTTTTTTTTTTTTTTTTTTTTTTTTGAGACAGAGTCTTGCTCTGTCATCTAGGCTGAAGTGCAGTAGCATGATCTCAGCTCACTGCAATCCCCTCCTCCTGGGCTCAAGCGATTCTTCTGCCTCTGCCTCCTGAGTAGCTGGGATTACAGTTGCAAGCCACCAGACCCAGCTAATATTTTGTATTTTTAGTAGGGACGAGGGTTTCGTTATGTTGTCCAGGCTGGTCTTCAACTCCTGGCCTCAAGTGATCTGCCTGTCTCAGCCTCCCAAAGTCCTGGGATTACAGGGGTAAGCCACCGCACCTGGCACAACCAGAATATTGATACCGAAATAGTCAAGATACAGAACATTCCATTCATCACAGGATTCTTCATGTTGCCTTTTTTTAAAAAAAATCCTACTTTAGCTCCCTGGAAACCATTTATCCATTCTCTATTTCTATAAATACCATGTCAAACAGTATGTGATATTTTGGGACTGGCTCTTTTCACGCAACATAATCCTCTACAGGTTAATCCAGGTTGTTGCATGGTATGGGTATTTAACCATTCATTTCTTGAAGGACATTTGTGTTGTTTGTGGCTGTTATGAACAAAGCTGCTGTACACATTTGTATGCAGACTTTAGTGTGAATACACATTTTCAGTTCTCTAGAATAAATGCCCAGGAGTGCAACTGGTGGATCATATGGTAGTTTTAAGTTTAGATTTTTAAGAAACTGCCAGGTTTGTCAAAGATCAGATAGTTGTAGATATGTGGCATTATTTCTGAGGGCTCTGTTCTGTTCCATTGATCTATGTCTCTGTTTTGGTACCAGTACCATGCTGTTTTGGTTACTGTAGCCTTGTAGTATAGTTTGAAGTCGGGTAGCGTGATGCCTCCAGCTTTGTTCTTTTGGCTTAGGATTGACTTGGCAATGCGGGCTCTTTTTTGGTTCCATATGAACTTTAACGTATTTTTTTCCAATTCTGTGAAGAAAGTCATTGGTAGCTTGATGGGGATGGCATTGAATCTATAAATTACCTTGGGCAGTATGGCCATTTTCACGATATTGATTCTTCCAACCCAAGAGCATTGAATGTTCTTCCATTTGTTTGTATCCTCTTTTATTTCATTGAGCAGTGGTTTGTAGCTCTCCTTGAAGAGGTCCTTCACGTCCCTTGTAAGTTGGATTCCTAGGTATTTTATTCTCTTTGCAGCAATTGTGAATAGGAGTTCACTCATGATTTGACTCTCTGTTTGTCTGTGATTGGTGTACAAGAATGCTTGTGATTTTTGTACATTGATTTTGTATCCTGAGACTTTGCTGAAGTTGCTTATCAGCTTAAGGAGATTTTGGGCTGAGACAATGGGGTTTTCTAGATATACAATCATGTCATCTGCAAACAGGGACAGTTCGACTTCCTCTTTTCCTAATTGAATACCCTTTATTTCCTTCTCCTGCCTAATTTCCCTGGCCAGAACTTCCAACACTATGTTGACTAGGAGTGGTGAGAGAGGGCATCCCTGTCTTGTGCCAGTTTTCAAAGGAAATGCTTCCAGTTTTTGCCCATTCAGTATGATATTGGCTGTGGGTTTGTCATAGATAGCTCTTATTATTTTGAGATATGTCCCATCAATACCTAATTTATTGAGAGTTTTTAGCATGAAGGGTTGTTGAATTTTGTCAAAGGTCTCTTTGACAAACCGGACAAAAACAAGCAATGGGGAAAGGATTCCCTATTTAATAAATGGTGCTGGGACAACTGGCTAGCCATATGTAGAAAGCTGAAACTGGATCCCTTCCTTACACCTTATATAAAAATTAATTCAAGATGGATTAAAGACTTATATGTTAGACCTAAAACCATAAAAACCCTAGAAGAAAACCTAGGCAATACCATTCAGGACATAGGCATGGGCAAGGACTTCATGTCTAAAACATTAAAAGCAATGGCAACAAAAGCCAAAATTGACAAATGGGATCTAATTAAACTAAAGAGCTTCTGCACAGCAAAAGAAACTACCATCAGAGTGAACAGGCAACCTACAAAATGGGAGAAAATTTTCGCAACCTACTCATCTGACAAAGGGCTAATATCCAGAATCTACAATGAACTCAAACAAATTTACACAAAAAAAGTGAACAACCCCATCAACAAGTGGGCGAAGGACATGAACAGACACTTCTCAAAAGAAGACATTTATGCAGCCAAAAGACACATGAAAAAATGCTCATCATCACTGGCCATCAGAGAAATGCAAATCAAAACCACAATGAGATACCATCTCACACCAGTTAGAATGGCCATCATTAAAAAGTCAGGAAACAACAGGTGCTGCAGAGGATGTGGAGAAATTGGAATATTTTTACACTGCTGGTGGGACTGTAAACTAGTTTGACCATTGTGGAAGTCAGTGTGGTGATTCCTCAGGGATCTAGAACTAGAAATACCATTTGACCCAGCCATCCCATTACTTTGTATATACCCAAAGGACTATAAATCATGCTACTATAAAGACACATGCACACGTATGTTTATTGCGGCACTATTCACAATAGCAAAGACTTGGAACCAACCCAAATGTCCAACAACGATAGACTGGATTAAGAAAATGTGGCACATATACACCATGGAATACTATGCAGCCATAAAAAATGATGAGTTCATGTCCTTTGTAGGGACATGGATGAAACTCGAAACCATCATTCTGAGTAAACTATCAGAAGGACAAAAAACCAAACACCGCATGTTCTCACTCATAGGTGGGGATTGAACAATGAGAACACATGGACACAGGAAGGGGAACATCACACTCCGGGGACTGTTGTGGGGTGAGGGTACGGGGGAGGGACAGCATTAGGAGATATACCTAATGCTAAATGATGAGTGAATGGGTGCAGCACACCAACATGGCACATGGATACATATGTAACAAACCTGCACATTGTGCACATGTACCCTAAAACTTAAAGTATAATAATAAAAAAAATAAATAAAATTAAAAAAGAAAGAAAAAAAAAAAAGAAACTGCCAAGCTATTTTCCACAGTAGCTCTATCATTTTATATTCCCACGAGCAATGCATAGGTGATTTGGTTTCTACACACCCTGGGCAGCATTTGGTGTTGTCACTACTTTATTTTTAGTCATTGTAATAGGAATGTAGTGACACCTCGTTATAGTCTTAATACGCAACTCTCTAATGGCTAATAATGTTGAAAACATTTTTTTTTTTTTTTTTTCAAGACAGTGTCACTCTTTTGCCTAGGCTGGAGAGAATTGGCATGATCACAGCTCACTGCAGCCTTGACCTCTTGAGCTCAGGCGATCCCCCTGCCTCAGCCTCCTGAGTTGCTAGGACTATAGGCACCTGCCGTCACCCCTGGCTAAATGATTTTTTGTAGAGATGGGATCTCCATTTGCTGCCCAGGCTGGTCTCGAACTCCTGGACTCAAGCAATCCTCCTTCCTTGACCTCCCAAAGTGCTGGGATTATAGGCATGAGCTACCACACCCAGACTGAATACATTTTTATATGATTATCTGTATAACTTTTTATCTATATGAAATCTGTACATTCCTTCCCTTGGAGTGTCTCTCCATGTCTTTTTTATCTATTTCCCAATTGGATTTTTGATTTGAACTTTCATGTTTTGAGAAAGTTTATACAGTCTAGATACCAGTTGTTGGATGTGTGGTTTGCTAATTTATTATCTCACTATGCGGCTTATTGTTTTATACTCATAACAGAGTCTTTCAAAGTAGAAAAAAATTAATTCTGCTGACTTTCAATTAGTCAATTTTTCCTATTATAGATTGTTCTCTGGTGTCAAGTCTAAGAGCCAATAACCCCTTTCCTTGAGCCGTAGATCCAGAGAAATTTCTCGTATTTTTTTCAACAAATTTTATAGTTTTACATTTCATATTTAAGTATTAGATCCATTTCAAGTCAATGTTTTGTATAGTCGCATCTCACTTTTTGCCTATGAGTGTGTAATTGGCCCAGAAATATTTGCTTGGAAGGCTACCCTTCCTCTATTGTATTACTTTAGCACCTTTGTCTAAAATTAATTGGGAATATTTGTGTGGGTGTATTTCTGGTTCTATATTCTGGCCTATTTGCCTATGTATCTGTCCTCATGCTAATTTTTACATAAGTCTTGATTACTGTAGCTATATAATCCTATTGGTCTTAAACTCAGTTTATCTAATTGTGCTTTTTCAAAATTATTTTCAGCTATTCTTGTTTCCTTACTTTTCGACATAAAATTTCAAATTATCTTTTCTATGTCTACCAAAATCTTCCAGGGATTTCGATAAGAAGCATGTTAAACTTGTGTATCATTTGGGGAGAATTTACATTTTTATGTTGTCGTCTATGAACAAAACGTGATTCTCCATTTATTTAGGTCTTGTTTGATTTCTTTCATTAGTTACATAGTTTTCAGCATAGAATTCCTGTACCTGTTTGTTAGATTTACACATAAATATTTCTTTCTTTCTTTTTATTGTTAAGTGGTAATTAATGGTATTACATTTTTAATTTTTGTGACTCGTACATAAGAACACAATTGATTTCAGTAGGCTTACCATTTATCTTGTGACCTTGCTAAATTTATTTATTTATTCTAAGATACATTTAATAGATTCCTTGGGATTATTTATTGAAATAATTATCTCTTCTGCAAATAGGGAACATTTCCTTATTCATTTATTTATTTATTTATTGAGACAGAGTCTTGCTCTGTCACCCAGGCTAGAGTGCAGTGGCATGAACTTGGCTCACTGCAACCTCCACCTCCTGGGTTCAAGTAATTCTCATGCCTCAGCCTCCTGAGTAGCTGGGATTACAGGTGTGCCCCAACAAGCGCAGCTAATTTTTGTATTTTTAGTAAAGATAGGGTTTTATCATATTGTCCAGGCTGGTCTCGAACTCCTGGCCTCAAGTGATCCACACACTTAGGCTTCCCAAAGTTCTGGGATTATAGGTGGGAGCCGCCACGCCTGGCCCTTATTTTTTTTCTCTCTCTCTCTCTCTTTTTTTTTTTTTTTTTATACACAGCCTTGCTCTGTCACCCAGGCTGGAGTGCAGTGACACAGTCTGGGCTCACTGCAACCTCACGTCCCGGGCTCAAGCGAGTCTCCTGCCTCAGCCTCATGAGTATCTGGGATTACAGGCATGTGCCACCATGCCCTGCTGATTTTGTATTTTTAGTAGAGCCAAGGTTTCGGCATGTTGGCCAGACTGGTCTCGAACTCCTGACCTCAGGTGATCCACTTCCTCGACCTCCCAAAGTGCTGGGATTACAGGCTTGAGCCACCATGCCCAACCCCTTATTTATTATTTCTAATCTTCTTGGCTTTTATTTTATTTTCTTGACTGATTTTATTGGCTAGAATTTTGAGTTATGTCCAGTAAGAGTGATGAGAGTGGACATACTTGCTTTTTTCCCAGTCTGAAAGAGAAAGAATTTTCTTTCATCTCTGAATATGTTACTTTAGGAATTGTGTAGCTGCCCGTTATCAGGCTGTTGAAATTCCTCTCTATTTCTGTTTTTCTGTTTTTTTTTTTTTCATAGATGCTCTACTTTGTCAAAATCTTTTTTCTTGTCAATTGATTTGATGATATAATACGACTTCTGTTGACTATTAATATGGTAGATTACACTGATTAATTTTCACATATTTAATCAGCTTTGCTTACATTGCTAGAATAAACCCCATTTGGTCATTGCATATAATTCCTTTTATACACAGCCGAATTTTATTTGCTAATATTTTCTTAAGGAGCTTGGTGTTTATATTCATTACAGATATTGATTTATAATTTTCATGTGTGTTTGATTTCTTTTTTGGTACTGGTTTTGGTTCATGGAAATACAAACTTCATGAAATAAACTAATAAAGGTAATTCCTATTATATTCCCTATAAAACTTTATGTAGAATTGTTAATTTTCTTTAAACTTTTGGTGGGATTCTCCACTGAAACCATCTGGGCCTGGATATTTCTTTTTGAAGGGGTGAGTTAAATTATAATTTCAGTGTCTTTATTTTTTTAGGATTATTCAAATTATCTATTTGAGATGGAATGAGTTGTGATACCTTGGTTCATTTAATCTACAGTGTTAAATTTGTACATTTAGAGTTGTTCATAATAATTCCTATCATTCTTGCAATGTTTTCATGGCTCATAGTCATATTCTCTATTTTATTATTGATATTAGTAATTCATGTCTTTTCTCTTTTTTGTTACCAGTGTTGATAGAAATTTATCAACTTTACTAATATTTTCTTTTTTACAATTTTACTTTAAGTTCTAGGACACATGTACAGAATGTGCAGGTTACACAGGTATATGTGTGCCATGGTGGTTTGCTACCCCTATCAACTCATCATCAAGGTTTTAAGCCCCACATGCATTAGCTATTTGTCCTAATGCTCTCCCTCCCCTTGCCCCCCACCCCACCACAGGCCCCAGTGTGTGTTCTTCCCCTCCCTGTGTCCATGTGTTCTCATTCTTCAACTCCCACTTTTCGAGTGAGAACATGCAGTGTTTGATTTTCTGTTCCTGTGTTAGTTTGCTGAGGATAATGGCTTCCAGCTTCATCTATGTGCCTGCAAAGGACATTATCTCATTCCTATTTATGGCTGCATAGTATTCCATGGTGTATACCACATTTTCTTTATCCAGTCTATCATTGATGGGGATTTGGGTTGGCTCCATGTCTTTGCTATTGTAAATAGTGCTGCAATAAACATATGTGTGCATGTGTCTTTATAGTAGAATGATTTATAATCCTTTGGGTATATACCCAGTAATGGGATTGCTGGATCAAATGGTATTTCTGGCTCTAAATCATTGAGGAATCATCACACTGTTTTCCACAATGGTTGAACTAATTTACATTCCCGCCAACAATGTAAAAGAGTTCCTGTATCTCCACAGCCTCGCCAGCATTGATTGTTTCTTGACTTTTTAATAATCGCCATGCTAACTGGTGTGAGATGGTATCACACTGTGGTTTTGATTTGCATTACTCTGATCATCAGTGATGTTGGGCCTTTTTACATATGTTTGTTGGCCACATGAATGTCTTCATATGAAAAGTGTCTGTTCATATCCTTTGCCCACTTTTTGATGTGGTTGCTTTTTTCTTGTAAATTTGCTTAAGTTCCTTGTAGATTCTGGATATTTGACCTTTGTCAGATGGGTAGATTGCAAAAATTTTCTCCCATTCTATAGGTTGCCTGTTCATTCTGATGATAGTTTTGTTGTGCAGAAGCTCTTTAGTTTGATTAGATCCCATTTGTCAATTTTGACTTTTGTTGCAATTACTTTTGGTGTTTTTGACATGAAGTCTTTGCCCATGCCTATGTCCTGAATGGTACTGCCTAGGTTTCTTCTAGGATTTTTATGGTTTTGGGTTTCATATTTAAGTCTTTCATCCATCTTGAGTTAATTTTTGTATAAGGTGTAAGGAAGGGGTCCAGTTTCAGTTTTCTGCATATGGCTCATCATTTTTCCCAGCACCATTTATTAAATAGGGAATCCTTTCCCCATTGCTTGTTTTTGTCACGTTTGTCAAAGATCAGATGGATGTAGATGTATGGTGTTATTTCTGAGGTCTTTGTTCTGTTCCATTGGTTTATATATCTGTTTTGGTACCAGTACCATGCTGTTTTGGTTACTGTAGTCTTGTAGTATAGTTTGAAGCCAGGTAGCATGATGCCTCCATCTTTGTTCTTTATGCTTAAGATTGTCTTGGCTATACTGGCTCTTCTTTTGATTCCATGTGAAATTTAAATTAGTTTTTTCTAATTCTGTGAAGAATGTCAATGGTAGTTTGATGGGAATGGCAATGAATCTGTAAATTACTTTGGGCAGTATGGCCATTTTCACAGTATAGATTCTATCTAAGAGAATAAAATGTTTTTTCATTTGTTTATAACTTTATTGATATTTTTAAAGAAGCAGTTATTTGTTTTATTAGTGTTTATATCTGTGACCTGTTTTTAATTCCATTTATTTCTGTTCTTATTGTTTCCTTTCTTCTACTTAATTGAGTTTATTTTTGCAGTCCATTTTTTAGATTCTTGAGGTGGGAGTTGAAATTATTAATTTGAAACCTTGCCTCTTTTCAAATGTATGAATATGCTTTTAAAGATTTTCCACGCAATGTAACTTTAGCTGTGTCACACAAATTTTGAAGTAATACATTTTCCTTTTTGTTTAGTTCAATGCATTTTTAATTTCTTTCGAGACTTTTTATTTAACCATGGGTTATTTCAAAATGAGCTGTTTATTTCCCAAGTGTTTTTTCTTTTTAATATATAAATTTTGGCTTCTTTTTTGGTTAAGGGGATTATATGTATTTTCTTTTTAAAAATAATTAAGTTATTTCAATGTGTCAGTCAATTTAATTTGGTTATATGAAATTAATATCTGATTTCTGAATTAAATTTTCCATCCATATTTTCACATGTGCTCATTTTTATTCTATTTTTATTGTATTTTTCCAGTTAGTGGAAATTTAGCTTGTTGTCAATCTTTCTTATTGTTAATAATTATAGTTAGAATTCTATAGTTTCCTCTGATTAGCTCATTGACTCCATTCTGCAGGCTTTAAATTCCTCTTTCATTACAATTTTTCATTACAATTCTGTCCTACATACCAGAGAGTTATCTAATTTCAAAAACATAACCAATTATATGAATTAATTTCTTCTACATTTTTGAGGTGGTCTCTAATTTCACTTTATTGTGATTGGTAAACATCCCTTTTGTGATGGAGTTTCTTTACTTGTCAGAATTATTTACATATTCTTGATACTTTTACTTTACAGTTTCTTTTGATTAAAAAATTCTTAAATTTAATGTTAATAAGTATCAGCCTTTTCCTGTATGTTCAGCCAGCAAATATCAAGCTACAAAGGAGAAGACTATATTAGCAAATCTTATAATATATGACATCAGAATAATTAGGATACTTGCTTGTCATAGTGCCACATCAGCATATGCACAATTGCAAATAATAATGTCTGAGTGACTTAGAGTAACTCAACTCAAAATATGTAGAAGCACACATTTCTCAAAGTAAGTAAGATAAAAGTAGCCCTATACTTGGTATAATCTAGACATCTACCAGTGACCACCCCACATTGTCCAAGAACACTTGGTAATGTATGCGATTCAACAGACAATAAATCCAGCAATGAAATAGCCTAGTACAGTTCGCTGTGGGTACATTCCTGAATTCCCCAGATATCTCCAGAATTTCTGCTAACAAACCTTTGATCAAATAAATTGTTTGCTTTAAATATGTTGACCATGCGTAATGCACAGAGTTGTACAGGAAAGTATTTTCAAAAGGTTTTTCATCATATTAATACTTCCAATTTTTACATGAAAATACATTAATCTATTATTGTTATAATTTCAAAACTATAATATAAAGAGAATGTATTTACTATTTAGCAGATCTTTTGAAATTCATAAATTTTATTCAACAATTATTTTATTTACTAATCTAAAATAGTATCTGTAAAACGCTGTATCTCTTTGCAAGGCTGACCAATATAATGAAGAAATTGAGAGTTTGAATTCCAAAAATAAACTTTCTTCAATTGAATTCAATGCTTCCTCATGAATGACACTATGACCCTGTGTGATTTTAGGCAAAATTAATCTGCAAAATGGTAATTATAATAGTGTCTTCGTCACTAGGTCATTTTGTATATAAAATAAGATTTTCTATTATACATCAAGTCTTTAGCCCAGGTACACATAATGGTTAGACATTACTAGGTAATAGAGATGGGAAGGGAGAGAAGGCCAAAAAGATCTTTAAGTTTTAAAATGTTGTAATTAATGTGCAGCAATATCAAATTTATTTTCATGTAGTCCTCTTTGATTCATTGGCAAACTTTCATTCGTGTGTCAGAATTATGTGCACTTTTCTGAAAATGTGTTGTGACAATTTTTGGTGCCCAAGACTCCATTTCATTTGGGAGCTTGAGAAAAACTGTCTCTTGGCAACCAACGTTGTTGATATCTCTGCGAAACTGCATAATATTTCTTCTGTCTTCAGATCTCCTTTCTCATTACTGAAACAAGATAAATATAATTAAGGTATGTGTCTGAAATTCAAAATGATATGAGAAAATAGAATGGTTACAAATTGTCCTTGGACAGGGTGACTTGCTCTTAGGTGACTGCATTGTCTATACATTTGAGCAAAGACATGGTGATCTGAATTTTTTCCTACCACCTGATATATAAAGGGCTGAAAGTTTGTAGAATTTGTTTCTATGTTTGGTTAAATACAGAAAAAAAGAAAGTGACTAAAGTTTTTTTTTTTTTAAGGCTTAGTTGAATATATAAGGTAAAAATTTCATCTCAGAATAGTTGATCCTTAAAAAAAATAAGATTGGGAGAATCAGAATACAAGAGCACAATTTTCTGGGACCACAAAATCATGTTAAATAAATCAATAAAATTGAAGTGAAGTGATCCTTTTTAATTTAAAGTAAAAACTCATTATGGAATAGGAAAGTTAATATTTCAAAAACAATATAGCTCAGTTTTGCAATAAAGGAAATTTATATTCAACAATCTCATTCTCTGTATTTTTTTGGAAATAGTTGATGAGGCAACGAAGACTAGGATGCTTTTTGTTCCTTTCATTTGAAAACCCCAAGAGGCACTCATCAAATAAACCTATATTTATTTTACTTCCAGTATCCATTAAATATGTGAGGAGCCTGAGATTACAATGGAACCTGAAAGAAGCAGCTACTACAGTAGGCTTTTGACTAAGTGCCAGCTGAGCACTCTGCCTTTCCTAAGTGCGACTACTCTTTGAATTAAATTATTTCCACAGTAATTTAGCAGCATGAACATTTAGAAAAAAATGTTCTCTAAAATAACTGTTATTATGTACATCTATAGAAATGGTGAGTCAAGATGAGATGAGGCTTTACTGAGGTTTGAAGTATTGATTAAGTTTCAGAAGAATCATAGGGGAAATAACGATTAAATTTTAAAAATAAAGACAGGCTCTTTTTTTTTTGATTTTCCCATAAGCAATGCTGAACAATCTTGAGCCTGTGGAATTCCATTAATTTCTAGAAACATTTTTTATGACAATATCCTCAGACTAGGGGGAAATAAGAGTGAGATTCTTATTGTTTTCTAATTTCAGTCCATAATTTAAAAATGCAACTGACTTTTCTATTTGTATCCTTTCTTTTCTTTAAATATTTGTTTAGAGTAGACTTTAGTTCCCTTATTCTTTGTAAAATATTGTCATAGGCAACATTTTCACTTGTGTATTATATTATATATCTCAATTTAGATATTCTTCATGGCTGTCTTCATCTTTATAACTTTAAAAATTCAGATCTAAGATAATTTGATGCCAAAAGTTTTATGAAGTTAATGAAACTATGCTATGGGCTTTCCATGTGCTGTGGATATTCTAAAACATCACTAAATTTTCAGAATCTTTCCAAATTGATTACAGGAGCTCCCTGAATATCTAAATAGTCTGATCTGCATCATTCATGTTGGCTTCTAATAAACAGATCACACACAATAAATTTAATTGAAAACGTTTGCACAACACTAAATATTAAATAATATGTGTGGGGGATGCATACATATAGATAGATGACAGAGATCATAGCAATATGATTTTAAAGTATTTATTTTTGTTTTTATTTTTTCCATTGTCCCACTCATTTTAATGAAATAATCATTTTTCATATGCCAAGGTTCCCCAATTTTTAAGTAATTTCAGCAGTAATTTTAATTCCATGTACTTCCTATATCCCATGCACCTGTCCACATTGGTCTTTTTCTTTATATCAGTTGTCAAACTTTAGCATCCTTAGAGTCCCTGGAGAGCTTGTTACAGCGTTGATTGCTAGACCCCCATCTTCAGTTTATGATTCAGTAGGTATGAGGTAGACCCAGAGGATTTGCCTTCCCAAAAACTCTGAGGTGATGATGACGATGATGGTTCAGGGGTCAGAGTTTGAGAACCACTGTTTTCATACACATGATTATTATTTTAGTTTGGCCCTTAGAAGCTTACAGTCATTACCTACTTTTTTTTTTTACCCCTCATCATTACTTCCATCCTAAGTGACTCATTCTGCTGATTGTAGATGCATGTAATTTTTCTCAGCCATTGCTTTAAAATACTGCACATAATGTTTCCATTCTCATTTTGGAAGCTTCAGCAATTCCCCAATTTTCATCCAGAAATTGTTTCCTGAATGCCTAGTATGTACCAATTATGAATCCAGACAGTGAAAATATAAGATTGAAGCAAGCAAACAAAAGTCTATGTTCTTAATGAATTTATGTTTTAGTGGGGAGGTAAGAAATAATCTTTCAAAAGTTCAATACGTAGAATGTTAGTGATAGGGCTAGTCGAGGATGATATAAATGTTGGAATGAGTTTGAACCCCTAGATAGAATGGTGGGGAATGAGGCAATGAGGAAGTGACATTTAAGTAAAAACAGGAAGGAATAGAGAAAATTAATGGTACTGAAGTCTAAGCAAGTGAAAAGGCCTTGAGGTGGAAGCATGCTTATTGCTCCTGAACAACCAGCAGGTTGGTGTGGGTGGCTAGTGCATAGAAAATTAGGTAAAAAATTTTATGAAATAACTCCTTAGCCTGTTATTTAAAGTGATTCACAGTCTTGTCTTCCTAAATTAACACTTAATGGTGGAGAAAGGAGTTTGCTCATTCCCAAAGACTCTGTGTGCACTCCTGGCTTCCAGATTTTATTTTTGCCATTCTACCTGCCTGTTTACATACCCTTTTCTTTATCTGGGTAAACAATCTATAACTGTCAAGTGAAACACTATTGCTGATAAAATGTACATGATTTTCCCAGCCCACAATCCATTCTCTTTTCTGTAAACTGCTTAATACCACTTTTTTTGACACACACACACACACACACACACACACACGCCTTTATATTAACATAATGTATATTTGCGAACCCACAATGCATTCTCTTTTCTCTAAACTGCTTAATAGCACTTTTTAGACACACACACACACACACAAACACACACACATGCCTTTATATGAACATAATATATTTATATTTCTCTATCTTCAGATCTAAAATTATAAGCTGAGAAATGGAAAACCATCTTAATAGCTTTCTGTATCCTATAGCAACCAGAGTGCCTTGCAGTAAGTCAGTTTTTTTAATGGATTCAGTCGTGTTTGTCTGTAGGATTGAAAGCTTGGTAAAGTGAGTGATTCTGTCTTTCATTTGACAGACATGTATTGAACGTTTCCTAAATATTGCACTGAGGATAGAGAGGAGGAAGGCCCAATTCCCAGTGACAAAAAAGACTATAACCTAGTCTGGAAAACCAACTAATAAATGTACAAGTACAATGCAGCATAATGGGGAGTCTAGTTAGAGAATTACATGGGAACTTGTATATGTTACTCTGGGTCCTCTGAGAACCAGATGCTAAGACAAGATTAAACATGCAGATTTTCTTAGGGCAAATGGCTGTGAGAGAACATAGGAAGGAAGTGAAGAAATTTGAGAAGAAGTCAGCAAGTCTGATTCAGAATGAAAAAGAGAGGAACGTGGTCTGAGTGAACATTTCTTAGCCTGCCAGGTAGTTTGAGAAAAATCCAGCCAAGCAAAAGAGGCGTTGAGGCAACACCAAAACCACAAATGTCCATGTTCCCCAGGATGAGTCTGCCTTAGTCTCGCCACACTCAGTTGTTGACCAGACAGCCTAGGAGGGGTGGCCTTCACACAAATGCAGCCATGTAGTTGAGTACAGCAGTTGGGTTCTTGCTCAGTGATGCTCCTGTAGTGGAAGGTTGGCCAGACAGGACCTCATGGCTGCCACCCTATTGGAAGATGCCAGACCAAGAATGTAATTCAAATGGAACCAAAGGAAGACTTTCCAGAGCAACCTACACTTGAGATGAGTTGTGGATCTGTGTCAGAAGTCATTTCCATGAAGATGTGAGGAAAAAAAAAAACAGCCTATGAAGGCACTGAGGCATGAGGCCCATTGTAGTTGTCGGAAACCTACACCTACAATAGAGTGCATAGGGCATGTGGTGAGTGAGCAAAGTGAGATTAGAAATATGGCACCCAGAGGGCAGATCATCATGAACCCCACAAAAGGCATGCATGATTTTACCTTGAAGGAAAATGGTCAGAAAAGGATTCTTACCAGAGTAACTGCATAATTGCATTATGAAGGAAAACAAAGTAATCTTGCTACCATTTCAACACTAGCCAGGTTTTCAACTGACAATAAAAAATAGATTTTGAAAAAGGTAAATTGATTTTTTAAATAATTTGCATTTTAGTTTCTGATGTTTAAAATTATTTTGAAGGATTAATTATCCAATTCCTGTAAGAATCTAGACCTTAAAATTCACGACTTCTAGAAAAAGGCATTTCAAATTAGAATTAGATCCTTTTGTATTAGAGGCTATTTTGTTAAAAACAGTTTTTAAAAATCTCTGAAGAGTTTTAGGGAATGTATAGAAAAGGGCTTAATCTAGGAGATAGACTGAGCAGAAGTACTTGTGAACCTTTGGGGATTCTTTGCCACTCTTTTGAAGGACTTTGAGAGTATTCCATATATACCATTAATGAACACAATAGAACATTCTTGGCCCTCCCATAGTCTGGGCTTCCTCAAAGAGAGTTCCCCATAATACTGGCAACTCCCATTAGATGGTAATAGAAAAAGTTCTGGGAATGCTACTCAAAGATTATTTTCTTAGTCCTGCTAATTGAGACCCAAGAGATTATTCATACTGTCCAAAATCTTAATTTGTTCTTTCTAATAAAATGTTTTATTTTGGAAAAATTGCTGCTTGATCCCTGTCACAAGCTCTCGGACTAATGCTCGTAGTAATTAGCCATATCAGTCTATGAGAAATACACAATCACACTTTGAATAAACCAGTGGTAAAAAAGTTTTCTACTTACTACACACATACATAGAAGCATCCAGAAAATGAGGCCATGCACAGAATAATTCCTATACACTGCATTTGGGTGGTTGCAGGGCAGTGGTTCTGAACTGGAGGAAGTGAAACAGTTTATGCCTTGCACTGCCCAAGGACATTTGGAAATATAGGTATACCCTTTAGGCTGTCACATCAAGGAGGTTACTACTCACATTTAGTAGAGGCCAAGGATGCTGCTAAACCTCCTACAATTCACAAGACAGCACCTTCACCCCTTAAAAACGAATTATTCAACCCAAAATATCAATAGTTCCAAGGCTCAGAAATCCTGTTGTAGGGTTTCCCATCAATCTAACCTTTACGGTCGGTCATCAAGGCATATATCTGAGAAACAAACATACAGTAGCCCAGCTCAGTACATATAAGATACAGACAAGCACAAGCCCTTGGATGAAAGAAGATCCTGCCTTCAGTCCACACAGTACATAGGTATGTTTCACTTCATACATATCTCAATAACTAGTAAAACATTGGACCAGTTGCTTTTAGCTCCAGTGACAAGAGAGCACAGGGACAATGAGGGAGAAATTTCACTTGTATTTCCAGATAGAATGTGGCTGCATATTAAATCCCATCACCCAAATAGACACACAGACTTGTCCCTACTGTATATTAAACAATTACTGTATCTGGTTTTATTGAGTATTTACTATAATTTTTAATATATTGAAGTGTATACAGACACATGTCACTTAACGACAGGTTTATGTTCTGATAAATGCATTGTTAGGGAATTTCCTTATTGTATTCATATTATAGAGTATACTTAGTAAACCTATATGGTATAGCTTACCACACATCTAGGCTGTATAATATAGGCAACAAACTTGTATAGCATTTGACTGTACTAAATACTATAGGCAATTGTAACACAATGGTAAGTATTTTTGTATCTTTCTATCTAAACATAGAAAAGTTACAGGAAAAAATATGGTATAAAAGATAAAAAATGGCACACCTATACATGACACTTACCATAAATGGAGCTTGTAGGATTGGAAGTTGCTCTGAGTAAATCAGTGAATGAATGGTGAGTGAATGTGAAGGCATAGGACATGACTATAGACTTTATCATCATTGTACACTTAGATGTTATTTTTAGTTTTGATAATGTATTAATCTTAGCTTACTGTAACTTTTTTTGCTTTACAAGCATTTCACTTTTTTAAAAAAAGTCTCACTCTTTTTTAATAAAGCAGCTTAAAATACAACCACATTATACAGCTGTCCAAAAATATTTTATTTATTTATATCCGTATTCTATAAGTATATATTTTGAATATTTAATTTTTTTTTTACTTTTTAAACTTTCCCGTGAAAGATTCAGACACAAATACACACATCAGCATAGGCCTACACAGGGTCAGGATCATCAATATCACTGTCTTCTAGCTCCACATATTGTCCCAATGTAAGGTCCGTCAGGGCAATAATAAACACGGAGCTGTCATCTCCTATGATAACAATGCCTTCTCCTGCAATACCTCCTGAAGGACCTGCCTGAATTTCTTCTTGAGGAGGCGTCTTTCTTTTCAGAAATATGGTTGTAAAGTTACTAGGCAATGGAAGTAATTCAGTTCTATCACAATATTATTGCACTACTGTTGTACATGCAGTTAGTTGTTGACCAAAAGTTCATTATCTGGCTCATGACATACATATATATATATATGTATATTCACATATATATGTGTGTGTATGTGTATGTGTGTGTGTATATATATACACACAGGTATAACCCTTCAAAATACATATATTATCCCTACTACATAAATGAGGAAACTGAGATAGAGATTTATTCATTTGCCTAAGTTCTTACAGCTTATAAGCAGGATGGTTTGATGGCTTGTATATCCTTCCAGCATTATGATTTATGGTGGTTTTCCCCCTTGAGACTGCTGTTTTGCAGTTTTCTCTTTTTAAAATTTTGAAACCATTTTCCGCACACACATCTCTATTTCAATGAACCCATGTCTCCCTCCAAGAATATCCCCAATTATCTTCTAGTATCCAAATTGAATTACCTTTACCTTGGTTTTCATCTTCTCTGAGGTTTCTGATTCGTTACTGCTATTGAAACTGTCCTCAGCAACATGATAATTGGCTGGTTCTATTGGTGTTGCCGCCTGACCTCTCAGCCTTTAGTTTGTTTCCTTCTTGTCTGTTAGGACTACTTTTATCCTCCTTTTCTTTAAATTTGGCTTCTTTCTCCGATTCTGTTCTTGAACCTCTTTACCTCTCTACTGTCATATTATTGACAGTTCTATCTCTTTCTTCAGTACAGATAATTCAGAAGTCGATTTTAAGAAACAAGACTTGTGAGTCATCAATATATAGATGGTTACTGAATATAGGCAAGTATTATTTGGGTAACAAAGAGAACCAAGGAGTAAACACTTAAAAAGATTTTACTTTGAGGGCTAGGAAAAAGCATATTTATTGAAGAGTGTGTGATATTTAATTTTATATATCAACTTGGCTATTCAACAATGCTTAGATACTTGGTCAAACACCAATCTAGATGTTGCTGTGATGATATTTTTAGATGAGATTAACAGGTTAATCAGTAGAATTTGAGTAAAGCAGATTGCCCTCCATAATATGAGTGAGCCTCATCCAATTAGTTGGAGGCCATAAGAGAAAACAGTCTGAGGCTGCCTGAAGAAAAATGAATGCTGCTTCTGGACTGTTTTAGACTTGTGGTTCAATATCAACTTATTCCTGGGTCTCTAGCTGCAGATCTGCCCTGAAACAATAGGATAAACCAATTTCTTAAAATCACTCTCTCTCTCTCTCCACGCTCGCACATACACAAACAACATAAACACACAAACATTCTGTTGTTTCTGCTTCCTTACAGAACACTGACAGACAGGGTCTGATAAAGAATGCCTAACAAGCCAGTAGAGATTATCTTTCTGGTCACTGATGGAGCCTCAAATAGTGTTGTGTTTAGCAAAGTCAAATGCTACAGAAGGGCCTACATTTTAAAACAGAGAAGAGACCAATGAAGAATAATCTTTCCTCATGGCAACTTAAACAAGAGGAATTCCATTGGCATGCTAAAACACAATTGTAATGACTTAAAAATTGAGTGAATATGAGAGTTGGAGATATTACAGTATATACCTTTTCAAGATATTTGATGATTTCAGATAGTATTGTATGTATCTCTGCTTTCCATTCTCACTGCCAGTCCCAAAGTTAAAGGCTTTGACCCCTTGCATTGTTGATTTCCCCGTTTCTCATGCTGCTGCTGAGTCGTACTTTCCCCATCACTCCACTAATCTCCTCCATGTTTATCTTCTTAAAGTACAGAATAATTATGTGTCTTGCCTGAGAAACTAGAGCACTCTCTACTCAATTACCTGTTATTTTTCAGTCTGGTTTCACGACTCTCCAGACCTTGGCCCCTTTCACGTACTTTCCATTTTCCACAAAGCCAGGTTATTTTTATTATCTAAAATTTCTAAACAGTCACTTTGTTTTGTAGCAATCAGTCCCCCACCATGCCACCTGACCACTACCAATCCAGCAACATATGTAATCCCTACTCAGCTTTAAGAAGTTATCTCGTATGTCATCAACCTCAAAAAGACTTTCTTTTACTTCATAACTGATTTTCTAAATGTCAACTTGTCTGTGCATAACATAGACAATAGAAATGGTACTTTTTAAAAAAATAGAAGTTTAAAACTTTCTCATAAAAAGCCCAGATGTGTGCAATCTCTAGGGTTAGGATGGTGACTTTTAATCATGGGGATTTCATGTTGTTTGCAACTCCCTGTTTCACTAACACTAAGACATGAGTCATGTTCCCATAGACAAAAATAGGCCTCCACTTACAGGAGATACATCCTAAGCAGCAGTAGAAAGAAAAAGGGAAAGACAGACAGACGCACGCTAGTTCTCTTTCAAACAAATTACCTACAAACTATCACGAAACACTCTGACTCCTGATCCATTGGCCAGCACATAGTCAATCAAACACATAGCTGAATGGATCTTGGGAAATGGAAATATTTTGTGACAGTGTTTTAGGAGCTCCTTGGAAGTTGGGGCAGGCAACCAGCAGTGTCCATCATAACCTGTATTCTGTACCTTCAGACATTGTTGGCGTTATGTTGCAGCTCTGTGGGTAATAGCCTTGGGTAATAATCTTATCCCTATTTAAATCATAAACTCTTAAAAGGCAGAGAGTATATTAGCGTTTGTATATATATGTGTACACGTTAATGTTCTACATGAATGTTTGCAAATAAAAGTGTGTCTATGTTTGACATGATAAATCATGACATACTTTTGAATTCAGAGTCAATTATGATGGAGACACAGGAGTACTATAGGGATGACTGGGAAAGCTGGACTGAAGTATGAAAACACAGCATAAACCCAAAGCCAAATTAGGCTTCCTGGAATTTACTCCATAAATTTAACTTAGGCAAAGAAATAACACAACTACAGCTTTACACAATTGGGTTTTAGCGTTTCTTCTTGTATGGTGGATAGGAATAGAGAGTCCTTACACTCTTTAAGGAAAACCAGTTCGAAAAGTGGATTCAGAGAAGGAAAGAGAGAGCTTGAGAACAAGAGACATGAGTTGTGCATTCCCAGCAGCCTGTTTTACTAATGCTACCAGCTGAATAAGTTACTGTTTTTTGTTTGTTTATTTTATTTGTTTTTTTGTTTTTCTGGTATAGATATTCAAGGGTAAAGACCTAGAAGTGTTCTTTCAATATTTTTTCTTTCTGGGCAGTAGAGTGAAATATTACTTAAACCAGAGAAGTGGGGTAGTAAGTATTTCTCCTAACAAAGTACATAACAGACATTAATTAAAGTCGTTGATTAAGAACTTAGGTACCTTTATGTCTAATGACTTATCACATGCTCTGCAGTAATTTTAATAGGAGCTTAACATCATTGGGCTATATCAACTTTCCTATTTCAGATCTGATTATAATTTTTAGTGATTGCTTAAAGAAATAAAGAAAGGGAAGAGTTAACTGCTTCTATTTAAAAATATAACTTACCTAGAACGTGCCAAAGCAAATCAATCAAGAATTGCTTGCACGGCAAACACATTTTTTCTTCCATATTTTATCGTTACCAATTAAGCAAGAGTATTTAATATTAAATTATTAAATCACAAAAGGGAAATGTATGGAAGGCTCACTAGAAGTTTCAATTGTTAGGTGTTAGAATTAGTTATTTCTTATTACTTTTTAACCCTCTATTTTAAATCTTATCTAATTATACTTTTTGCTTTATATTGATATTTCTTTTCTGCTGGATTATAAGTTTCTTGTCTGAAGAAACTGGGTCTTAATTAATCTTGGAGTTCTCAGAACCTATCACTCTTCCCAGCATAAAGCATATTACTCAATATATGATTAATAAACATTCCTTTTTTTTAGTTGAAGAAAATAGTATATCTCCTATGTGGGAAGCTGACAGTTTCTACACGTACTTGCCTATTAATTTTTCAATATGGGTAACAAATATAAGAATGAATAAGTATTTCCAAATGTGCTTTAAGTTCTGGATTTATTTAGGTCTTAGCATCTGAGAGATTAAGTTTGAGAGAAAAACACAAATTTTTAAAGTATTTGTGAAACACTTTATAGACTTAAAGAAAGTTTAAGTATGATGCTAACAGCAAAAAGGCTAATAGAGGTAGATACCTACACATCTCCAGGAAAGTACTGTAACCATAAACTTTAACATAGTTGTTTACATTTGACCAATGCCAAGAAATCTCATTACTTTAAGTCACTCCAAGCATGTAATGGGATATTGTTGGTTCAACACATCTTGATTAAGGCTTCCTCTGAACCTGTTCTTGGTGTTGAGTATACAGTGCTAAAAGTCAGGCTTTCATGAAGATTTTCTTTAGTGATGGCTGTGAGCATGCACACATACAGAAAATTACTGAAGTTTAAGACATACATTGAAAAAAACCTGA